>NC_071583.1:20576857-20667958 GCF_024509145.1 Vidua macroura
ACAGCAAACCGCTCTGTGGACCAGCAACTGGTGGTGAGCTCTCTTACCTTTTCCCCGGACTTCCAAAGTCCTGGACCAAAGAGGTTTACTGTTGTAGATGTCGGCGAACCCAATGGGAAGAACGATGATGTCCAACTCCACCTCAGAAGGCCGAACGATTTCTCCACCATAACTATGCTACAACACACCAATATGCTATATAAAAGAGGATACCAAACACTACATGCCACTTTCTCTGACCATCATATCTAACTCCTCACAATTCGTGACCCTGTTCTCCAGAGCCCAGACACAGGTGGATCCAATTGGCTGTCAGGCCCAAACAATCCACCATGATCCAACCAAGCGCTCACTCTGGGTAAACAATTCTCCAAACACATTCCACAAGAGAAAAACAAGGAGCAGAAATAGAAATTGTTTTCTCTTTCATTTCTCTCTGTGCACCTCAATAAAAAATCCTGAGAGAGAGAGAAATGTGCTTGCCACAGTTTACCAGTTCTCAAACACCCGAGAACATACCCTCCCTCATCAATCTGCCTGTGATCGAACCCCTGAACTCCCTGAGTTGCACGCTTTACGCGTAAAATGAGATTTCCCCATTCCGTTTGCTTCCCCCGCAACCGACCACTTTCCTCGTGGAAGAGTGGAACTGCGATCGTCTTGGGGCCTCTCTCACCCCGTGACAATGTCACATCTCACACACATGCTCGATCACCCCTCACTCAACCATGCGATACTTACGGTCCTTTTTCCCGCGTGGATTCTTCATGCATGTAGATTTTTATGAGTGAAAAAAATTAACCGCGGCCTCGGAGATTCTGCTCCGAGTTCCCAAGAGCTCTGGGCCCGTTTTATCCCCCTTTTTTGATAGTGGCTCTGGCTCCGAATTCAAAATCTGTTTGGTTCTACGGGACTCCCCAGTGCCCTCCAGCCGTTGAAATTGGCAGGGCGCCGCCTAGACAAAAAAGGGTTTCCCCAGACCCCCAAATCAGATCACATCAAGGCTCACCAAGATTGTTATAAATGAATGCTCCAATTTATTAATTTAAAAAAATGTATTTATTGGACCAAATAAAAATTTAGAGAATAACAATGAAAAGCCACTATCCAAAAAAAGGCAGTGCTCTGAACCCGGGTATCAGCACTTCGGTGAGACACAGGTTTGACCGCTACAGCAGAGGGTCCCCTATGCTTCACGCCGACTGTCCTGCCCGAGCAATTTTTATATGGTTTTTCTTGCCCGAGGCAGAGTCCCTTTTCTTCCTTTTTGGACTGCACATATTCAGGTGGAGTTCTTTCTCTGTGGCAAGTTGAACAAAACACGTCCGGAGAGTGATGAGCACCCATGATCACGTTCCCGGAATTCGGCATTGAGATGTATCTCCCCGATGGCTCCGGCTATCTCAATCTCAGATATTTATCACGTATTCTTCGTCCGGGTGTTCCTCAGACCGCCTTGATGGACGATCCATCTCCTGGCTGGCCAAGTTCATTTGATTGTAAATTAAGTTCTCCCTCCCTTGTCCAGGTGGTTTTGACATTGTGTTGCAATCCCTGTCACTGGCATGTGCATTTTAAAACTTCTTATAAGAGTATATCTTAACAGTACATGACAATAAAATATACAACAATCTTCTTTGCACAGATTATCATATACATCTAGAACATCCTCATCTTTCCAAAATTCCTGTGCCTATTTAAGTCCAGCCTGGGATGGTGCCCCCATTTTTAGTTCAGTTCTGTAGCGATTTATCCCCAGCAATCCTGCTGACCACATCCATTTCAATGCTGCAAAAACCTAACTCTGGGCTGCAGTATGTGAATCACGCTCTGGTGTGTGAGGTGGCAGAGCAGCAGAGGAGGCATTCTTCAGAAGGGACATTTGGTAGATTAGTGAAGTGACTGTCAGAACCCGGGCTCGTTCTTAGAACGCCTGCGCCACACCAGGAGTGCGGAACTGCCTCGGCAGGGGGATTTACCAGAGGCAGAACCTTTAGAGCCACTTGCTGGAAGGTGCCAGAAACAAGCCACAACAGGGACCAGGCAGAGGAGAGAGGAGGCAGCTCTCCGTCTTGAGGTTCCACAAGAAAGGGTTTATTTCAGGTGAAAAGAACAGAAACAAAGAGCCCCGGGCACTCCTGTGCAAGATACAAGTCAGGGGGCGCATACAAACAGCTAACCAACAGGGAATCCTCAGGGGAGGAGTGGGGGGATTACACCAAGTGTCTGGAGCCAGTTGGGGTAGGAGGGTGGAGGGGATGGGCCACATGGGCCAGTGGGGCTTCGAGGAATAGGGGAATTCCAAAGGGGTGTTGCAATCAGGGATTGGCCCCATGTGAAAGTGGCAGGGAAGGTTCGGGGACCAAGGGACTGGGTTGCTATGACAGGCAGGGAAAGAGCTGAACAAGAGGCGGGGAATGGCATGAGGGTCAGCTTTGAGGGAGGGTAAAACCCAGGGGCAAGCAAACTCAGGGTGAAAATTGGGGTACAACAGAACAAACCACCTAACAAGGAAACAATAAAATAAATTTGTACCGTAACAATCAAGAGTGTCTCCAGGCACACAGTCTGACCAGCAATGTCAGCAGGCAAAATAAAGGTTTTGCTGAGCAATGGCCCTTGGATGAAGCAAAACATTTACAATCAGAGCAGTCCATTTGTACAGATGGGGGTACACTCTGGGGGTACAGCCAATGCCATGAGGTCACAGCAGGCTCTGGGGTCACAGCAGGCTGAGGTCACAGCAGGCTCTGAGGTCACAGAGGTGCCAGAGCCCCGTGGCTGCACAGCACCACAAGGACCGAGCAGTCAGTCCTTGAGCACAACTGTTGCAGCAGCAGCGGCGGTGGCAGCAGTGGTGCTGACATTGGGACAGCGGTGTCAGGACAGCGGTGGCAGCAAGAGCTGAGGGACTGGCAGAGGGCGAGGCACCATGGCCCTTGCTCTACGCCTCTTCCTCCCGCTCCTCCTGGCCGTGGCCCTGCCTGCCAGGGCTGCCCAGGCTGCTCCGTTGCAAGCGCAGGGAACAGGTGAGCCGGCAGCCTGGCTCCCCTTTCCCGGGAGAGCGCTCCCTGCTTGCCGGGAAGCGCTGGGGGATGGTTTTCCCCTGGGCTTTAGGGAGGGTTTCCGCTGTGGGAGGGAGAGAGTCCCAATGGGCCCTGGGCTGCTCCACCCTCCCTGCCAGGGATGTTGCACAGGGCCTGCAAGGAGGATGGAGAGTGACCAGGAGCCAGCCCAGCGCTCCCCAGGCCCCTGTGCAGCTTTGGCCGTGTCCTTTCACATCTGGCTGCCACGGCCTTACCCAACTGCCTTGCAGTGCCCCGCTCCCAAAGACAGAAGGGGATCCCAGCACACCATTGAAATGGTTCTGATCTGTGCTCCCTTCTAGACTGGGATCATGACTTGGATTATTTGGAAGTCCTGATGAATGACGGCTTGAAGTTCTTGGAGGATGTTGAAGGCAAGTTTTCAGTGTGCCTTTCCTGAGAGAATAACCTGAGTCAATGTGACAAGAGCTCACTCATGAGCCATTTCCCTTAACATCATCTTAAGTTTGAAGGAAACTGGAAGCCTTGCCCTGCTCCCTTCTGGAGCCCAGAGCGATCCCACACGATCGCTGTCAGTGGGAGGAAGGAGCATTTGGCTGTCCATCTTCCTCCCATGTGCAATGCCAGTGTGTCCTTCCGTGTGCTCTGTGCAGCCACAGAGGAGAGCAGAGAGGGAAGGGGCCGGGCTCAGGGCTGCGCCCCCGGGCTGAGCCTTGGGTGCAGCCTGAGGATCTCCTACAGCGCCACGGGAGCTGTTCTGTCCTGCCTTTCTTTGCAGCTGAACCTGTTGCTGAAGGTGGTGCAGCTTCCCAACCCATACCCAGTACTGACCCTCTGGGAGATGCTGAGGGTAGGTCAAGGCCTTTCCCCCTGGGAGAGCTGCCAGCTCAGAGCCCAAAGCTCGGCCAGGGGGGCATTGCTGCAGGTGCCAGGACAGAGCCATGCACGTGTGTGCCCTCGCCCTGCACCATCCCCTCAGCACTTCTGCGGCTCAGTGGTGCCCGTGCAGATCTGCAGAGATGACAGAAGCTCCTGTGGCTGTTGAGTTACAGGTGTGTCGGCAGAGAGGACTTTCCCAGGACCTTTGGTGGAAGTTGCACACAAGCCCAGCTCCCATCACAAGGGTGAGTGGTGTGTCCCTGCTCACCCCACAGGCTGTGCACTGCCTTTGTGCCATCCAGTCCTGGGAAATGGAAATATTTTGCTCTAAGGTCCTCCAACAGAGAAGATCAAAGACACAGCAAACAAGATATCCCTGGAACCATCTGAACTCATGTGGCAAATGCTGAGGGAAATGCTGCAGGGAGGACAAGGTGGGAGCATTTCCCTCAGCCTTCCCCTGGGACTCAGCAGCTGGGGGCGTTCCTTCCACATCTGGACACACCGTGCCTGGCACGGCGGGAAGGGATCCATGGCAGCCTGGCTGCCCCGCTGCTGCTTTCACGGCCTGCAGGGCTGTTTCCCGGCCTGGCCTGGCTGCAGCTTCTCCCCAGCCGCTGCAGGAAGGCATTTGGCAGCAGCTGACAGGGAGCCCAAACTGCACCGTGGGCCGTGCACACCCTGAGATCCCCTGCAATTTCCCAGTCTTTGGGTAGATCAGGTTTAGGGGCTGTTTGGAGAAGGGACCAGCATCCAACAGTCCCAAAATCCTGAGTGTTTTTCGATCCTTACCCATGCCTTTCACAAGTATCGCCTCCTGAAGCTGTCACTTTCCCCATTCCCAAAAGGGAATGTTTCCATCTGATCCAGCTGTCTCTTTTCCATTCTCCAGAGATGGAAGGAGAGGCTGTGCAGAAGGAAGCATTTCCCAGAGGAAGCAGTGATTCTGTGCCAGCCTCTGCTGCAGGAAGGGAGGCGATGCCAGGCACAGTCACTGGAGGTAATTGCTGTGCCTCTGGGCCTGAGCCCTGCTGAGGCTTGAGCTGCCCTCTCTGCTGCTTGGCAGTGTGGGCACAGCCCGGAAAAGATCGGCACAGCCAAGAGGAATTATCCTGAGCAGGCTCAGGGCACTTGGGTACTGAGCAGTCCTGCTGGGGTCCCTCTGTGGGAGACACATCCCGAAACCTGGGATAGACTGCACAGGGTGACCATGGTGGGGAAAGGGCAGAGGGCGAGAGCAAGGCTCCAGTGTGTCCTGAGAGGGACTGGCTATGGGCCCTCGGGCTGGGGGAGGTGTCCTAGCAGAAGGAGGGCAGGAGGGACAGAGGGAGGGAGGGAGGGAGGGAGGGAGGGAGGGAGGGAGGGAGGGAGGGAGGGAGGGAGGGAGGGAGGGAGGGAGGGAGGGAGGGAGGGAGGGAGGGAGGGAGGGAGGGAGGGAGGGAGGGAGGGAGGGAGGGAGGGAGGGAGGGAGGGAGGGAGGGAGAGTTGTGGCACTGCCTGCTGCAGTCTTCCCCTGGCCTTTAGGGAGGATTTCCTCTGCATGAGAGTGAGAGACTCCCATTGGGCCGTGGGCTGCTCCAGCTGCCCCTCCAGGGATGTTGCACAGGGCAGGGAAAGAGTGTGGAGAGTGACCAGGAGCCAGCCCAGAGTTCCCCAGGCCCCTGTGCAGCTTTGGCCATGTCCATTGACATCTGGCTGCCACGGCCTTACCCAACTGCCTTGCAGTGCCCATTTCTCAGAGGCAGAAGGAGATGCCAGCACACCCTGAAAAATGTTCTCATCTGTGCTCCGTTCTAGATGAGGTTGATGGGAAGGCTCCTCCATTAGCTTGGCTGAATGAAGTTCTGAAGCCCTTGGAGCCTCCTGCAGGTATGTTCCCACTGTCCCACCAAGAAATAATTGCTGACAGCCTGCCAGGACAGGTGACAGAAGCTTCTCTGGCTGTTCAATTACAGCTGTGTCTGCAGGGAGGAATTTTCCTGCCCCTTTGCTGATTGCTCCACGCAAGCCCGGCTCCCTTCGCAGGGGTGAGTTGTGTGTCCTAGCTGACCCCACAGGCTGTGCGCTGGTTTTGTGGCATCCAGTCCTGAGAAATGGAACTACTTTCTGTTAAGGTCGTCTGAGAGGGAAGAACAAACCTAGAGGAGAGAAGGAATCGCTTGAGTCAAACAACATCCTGAAACAAATAGTGGAGAAACTGCACAAAGAGCATGGTGAGAGCATTTCCCTCAGCCTTCCCCTGGGACTCCGCAGCCGGGAGCGTTCCCTGCGCATCTGGACACATCGTGCCTGGCACAGCGGGAAGGGATCTATGGCAGCCTGGCTGCCCCGCTGCTGCTTTCACGGCCTGCAGGGCTGTTTCCCAGCCTGGCCTGGCTGCAGCTTCTCCCCAGCCGCTGCAGGAAGGCATTTGGCAGCAGCTGACAGGGAGCCCAAACTGCACCGTGGGCCGTGCACACCCTGAGATCCCCTGCAATTTCCCAGTCTTTGGGTAGATCAGGTTTAGGGGCTGTTTGGAGAAGGGACCAGCATCCGACTGTCCCAAAATCCTGAGTTTTTTTCGATCCTTACCCATGCCTTTCACAAGTATCGCCTCCTGAAGCTGTCACTTTCCCCATTCCCAAAAGGGAATGTTTCCATCTGATCCAGCTGTCTCTTTTCCATTCTCCAGAGATGGAAGGAGAGGCTGTGCAGAAGGAAGCATTTCCCAGAGGAAGCAGTGATTCTGTGCCAGCCTCTGCTGCAGGAAGGGAGGCGATGCCAGGCACAGTCACTGGAGGTAATTGCTGTGCCTCTGGGCCTGAGCCCTGCTGAGGCTTGAGCTGCCCTCTCTGCTGCTTGGCAGTGTGGGCACAGCCCGGAAAAGATCGGCACAGCCAAGAGGAATTATCCTGAGCAGGCTCAGGGCACTTGGGTACTGAGCAGTCCTGCTGGGGTCCCTCTGTGGGAGACACATCCCGAAACCTGGGATAGACTGCACAGGGTGACCATGGTGGGGAAAGGGCAGAGGGCGAGAGCAAGGCTCCAGTGTGTCCTGAGAGGGACTGGCTATGGGCCCTCGGGCTGGGGGAGGTGTCCTAGCAGAAGGAGGGCAGGAGGGACAGAGGGAGGGAGGGAGGGAGGGAGGGAGGGAGGGAGGGAGGGAGGGAGGGAGGGAGGGAGGGAGGGAGGGAGGGAGGGAGGGAGGGAGGGAGGGAGGGAGGGAGGGAGGGAGGGAGGGAGGGAGGGAGGGAGGGAGGGAGAGTTGTGGCACTGCCTGCTGCAGTCTTCCCCTGGCCTTTAGGGAGGATTTCCTCTGCATGGGAGTGAGAGACTCCCATTGGGCCGTGGGCTGCTCCAGCTGCCCCTCCAGGGATGTTGCACAGGGCAGGGAAAGAGTGTGGAGAGTGACCAGGAGCCAGCCCAGAGTTCCCCAGGCCCCTGTGCAGCTTTGGCCATGTCCATTGACATCTGGCTGCCACGGCCTTACCCAACTGCCTTGCAGTGCCCATTTCTCAGAGGCAGAAGGGGATGCCAGCACACCCTGAAATATGTTCTCATCTGTGCTCCGTTCTAGATGAGATTGATGAGAAGGCTTCTCCATTAGCATGGCTGAATGAAGTTCTGACGCCCTTGGAGCCTCCTGCAGGTATGTTCCCACTGTCCCACTAAGGAATAATTGCTGACAGCCTGCCAGGACAGGTGACAGAAGCTTCTCTGGCTGTTCAATTACAGCTGTGTCTGCAGGGAGGAATTTTCCTGCCCCTTTGCTGATTGCCTCACGCAAGCCCGGCTCCCTTCGCAGGGGTGAGTAGTGTGTCTCAGCTGACCCCACAGGCTGTGCACTGGTTTTGTGGCATCCAGTCCTGGGAAATGGAACTACTTTCTGTTAAGGTCCTCTGAGAGGGAAGAACAAACCTAGAGGAGAGAAGGAATCGCTTGAGTCAAACAACATCCTGAAACAAATAGTGGAGAAACTGCACAAAGAGCATGGTGAGAGCATTTCCCTCAGCCTTCCCCTGGGACTCAGCAGCCGGGGGCTTTCCCTGCACATCTGAACACGCTGTGCGCGGAACAGTGGGAAGGAACCCATGGCAGCCTTGCAGCCCCACTGTTGCTTTCACACCTTGCAGGGCTGTTTCCCAGTCCCCAGCCTCTGCATTTGGCACCAGCTGACAAGGTGGCCAAACTGCATCATGGGCCATGCACATTCTTGGATCCCCTGCAATTTCCCAGTGTCGGAGCAGATCAGGAGGCGCAGCTGATTGCAAGGGTGTGCTACTGACAAGGGAGTGCTCTGGCCCAGTGACAAGAGCTTGGGACGTTTCCTGATCAATATCAATGTCTTTGACAAGCCTTGCCTCCTGAAGATGCCCCATCCCCAATGGGGAACAGCCCCCCTGATCCAGCTGTGCCTCTTCCTTTCTCCAGAGATGGAAGGAGAGGCTGTGCTAAAGGCTGAGTTTCCCGGAGGAACCAGTAGCTCATTGGCAGCCTCCGCTGCAGGAAGGGAGGCGATGCCAGGCACAGTCACTGGAGGTAACTGCTGTGTCTCTGGGCCTGAGCCCTGCTGAGGCTTGAGCTGCCCTCTCTGCTGCTTGGCAGTGCAGGCACAGCCCAGACAAGAGCGGCACAGCCCAGGGGAATTATCCTGAGCAGGCTCAGGGCACTCGGGTACTGAGCAGTCCTGTTGGGGTCCCTCCGTGGGAGACATGTCCCGAAACCTGGGAGAGACTGCACAGGGTGACCATGGTGGGGAAAGGGCAGAGGGCAGGAGCAAGGCTCCAGTGTGTCCTGTGAGGACCTGGCTATGTCCCCTGGGGCTCTGGGAAGTGTCCTAGCAGAAGGAGAGCAGGAGGGACAGAGGGAGGGAGAGACAGTTGTGGCACTGCCTGCTGCAGTCTACCCTTGGGCTTTAGGGAGGATTTCCTCTGTGGGAGGAAGAAAGCCCCCAGCGCCCTGGGCTGCTCCAGCTGCCCCTCCAGGGATGTTGCACGGGCAGGGAAAGAGTGTGGAGAGTGACCAGGAGCCAGCCCAGAGCTCCCCAGGCCCCTGTGCAGCTTTGGTCATATCCATTTGCATCTGGATCCCACAGCCTTACCCAACCCCCTTGCAGTACTCAGTTCCCTGAGGCAGAGGGGGACTCCAGCATACCATAGAAATGGTTCTGGTCTGTGCTCCCTTCTAGACTGGGATCGCAAATTGGATTATTTGGAAGCCCTGCTGGAAAATGGCTTGAAGATCTTGGAGGATGTTGGAGGCAAGTTTTCAGTGTGCCTTTCCTGAGAGAATAACCTGAGTCAATGTGACAAGAGCTCACTCATGAGCCATTTCCCTTAACATCATCTTAAGTTTGAAGGAAACTGGAAGCTTTGCCCTGCTCCCTTCTGGAGCCCAGAGCGATCCCACAGGATCGCTGTCAGTGGGAGGAAGGAGCATTTGGCTGTCCATCTTCCTCCCATGTGCAATGCCAGTGTGTCCTTCCGTGTGCTCTGTGCAGCCACAGAGGAGAGCAGAGAGGGAAGGGGCGGGGCCCAGGGCTGTGCCCCCGGGCTGAGCCTTGGGTGCAGCCTGAGGATCTCCTACAGCGCCACGGGAGCTGTTCTGTCCTGCCTTTCTTTGCAGCTGAACCTGTTGCTGAAGGTGGTGCAGCTTCCCAACCCATACCCAGTACTGACCCTCTGGGAGATGCTGAGGGTAGGTCAAGGCCTTTCCCCCTGGGAGAGCTGCCAGCTCAGAGCCCAAAGCTCGGCCAGGGGGGCATCGCTGCAGGTGCCAGGACAGAACCACGCACGTGTGTGCCCTCGCCCTGCGCCATCCCCTCAGCGCTCCTGCAGCTCAGTGCTGCTCGTGCAGATCTGCAGAGATGACAGAAGCTCCTGTGGCTGTTCAGTTACAGGTTTGTCTGCAGGGAGGACTTCTCCAGCTCCTGGGCTGGATGCTGCGCACCAACAGACCTCCCGTCGCAGGGGTGAGTAGTGTGCCCCTGCTGACCCCACAGGCTGTGCACTGGTTTTGTGGGATCCATTCCTGGGAAATGGAACAACTTTCCCTCTTTCTCTTAAGGTCCTCCAAAAGGAAAGACCCAAGATACTGCAGCCACAAAGTCTCATGAGTCAAACGAATTCCTGAGACAAACACAGAAGGAAGCACAGGGAGGACAAGGTGGGTACATTCCCCTCAGCCTCCTCTGGGACTCAGCAGCCGGGGGATTTCCCTGCACATCTGGACACGCCGTGCCCAGTACAGCGGGAGGAGATCCATGGCAGCCTGGCTGCCCCGCTGCTGCTTTCACGGCCTGCAGGGCTGTTTCCCAGCCTGGCCTGGCTGCAGCTTCTCCCCAGCCACTGCAGGAAGGCATTTGACAGCAGCTGACAGGGAGCCCAAACTGCACCACGAGTTATGCACACCCTGAGATCCCCTGCAATTTCCCAGTCTCTGAGCAGATGAGGAGATGCAGCTGTTTGCACAAGGGAGTTCTCTGACCCCCACAGCCTGGGCATTCTCCTGATCTTTACCTGTGACTTTGACAAGCATTGCCTCCGGAAGATGCCACCTCTCCAATGGGGAATGTTTCCATCTGATCCAGCTGTGCCTCTTCCTTTTTCAAGTGACGGACCAAACATCTCTGCAAAAGGAGGTACATTCCGGAGGAAGCAGTGGCTCAGTGGCAAGCTCTGCTGCAGGAAGGAAGGCAATGCCAGGCACGGGCACAGGCACAGGAGGTAATTGCTGTGCCAGGCTCAGCAGGGCTCAGCCCTCGGCGGGGCTGTGTGGCAGCAGCTCTTCCCCCAGGCCCTGCCCTTGCACGGGCCGGCAGCAGCCAAAGCTGGAGGCGCCTCGGCTTCCAGGCCTCTGGAGCTCGTTCACAGCCCCGGGGAATCGGGACTCGCGCACCAACGCCCTTCCCGCTGCAGCTGCTCCCGGAGCTGGCCCTGAGTGCCCAGAGGCCCAAGGCACGGGAGCAGCCCCGAGAGGGAGCCCTGCTGCGAGCCCAGGGCCAGAGCCAGCCCTGGCTCCTGACTGGGCAGGGGCTGCACTGGCTCCTGACAGGGCCTGACTCTGTCCCCTGGGGCTGGGGGAGCCGTCCCAGGGCAGGGAGGGCCAGGGCTGGCAGGGGCTGCTCAGGGATGGGTTTGGCCCGTGTCCGTCAAAGCAGCGACTGCCCAAGCAGCTGCGCTGGCCCCGGGCTCTCCTCCCGGCCTGCTGGGCTTTGTTGGGTGGCACAGCCTGTGCCAAGGGTCAGCAAGGTGCCTGCAGGCCCCAGCTCTGGGGGAAACAGAGAGCGTCCTGGCCGTATGCACCGTGCTGCCAGCTCAGCAGTGCAGCACAGCGCGGGCTCACACTCCCCGTTGCTCCCACAGATGCAGCCAGCACCACAGCACCTCTTCCAGATTCCCAGAAGGGCATCGGAAGGGGTTTCTGTCATGGAACAGGCTACTGGCTAGGGTTAATGGCAGGCATGCTTCTTTTGGAGCTTGTCTTCATGTTGTGCTGCTTTAGAATCTGGTATTCCTGGAAGAGAAAACGGTGAGTGTTTTGTGGCTTTTCCCCTCAAACAGCTTATTTTGAAAGTCTCTTATAGACAGGAAAGGTTCCCAGAGAGGCTGCAGTGGAGTTGTGGCCAGTCTGTGGTTGTCCAAAGAACTCTGCTGAGGGTTCTGCTGCTGCTCAGTGCTTTCATTGGCCTCTTAATTGCTGGGCCTTGTCCTGGGGGGCCCGCTGGGGCTGCAGCCACTGCTGGCTCCCACTGAGGCTGCCTGGCCAAGAGCAGCCCCAGGGGCACAGGGCAGAGGTGAGGCAAGGTGGGGAGGAGAAAGAGCAGGGACGAGATTGCCCTTGCAAGGCAGTCGCACTCTGGGGCCCGCTCCTGGCCAGGGAGCCTGCCCAGAGCCGTGCCCTGCTCACCGGGGCCTTGAGGGGCAGCTGTCCAGCTGGGCCAAGGTGTGCCAGCAGCTCCAGCCGGGCTGGGGAGCCTTGCCAGCTCTGGGCCCTGCTGTGTAGCAGGGTCCCAGTGTGCCACTGGCAGCTGGTGGCCTCAGGCTCTCCTCTCTTTCCACAGTCGCAGCTCTGGACAGGAGATGAAAGGCGGGGGCTTCCCCTCACACCCAGACTGCTTGTGGAGCACCTCCAGCAGTAATAAGGGCCTGGTCAGCCCTTTCTGGAGTTCTGAGAAGAGGACACCAGTAGATCTGTCTACGAGGAAATCTCCAAAGACCCTGTAGATCCCACTGCCACTTCCTCTCCCCATGGGTATCCCCAAGCTGCCTTCACCCGTTTTTGATCTCCCTCTGTCCCGTCCCAGCCCATTCCCCAGTTCTTCTAAAGACCCTGGTACCAGCCCAGCACCCTCCAGCCCCAACTGAGACCAACATGGTCCCTCCTCTGCCCCTAAGCTCCCTGGCCCTGCCCCCTAAACGCTATTGAAGGTAACCCCCCGCCCCTGCCAGGGTAGGTGATGGCCCCCACTTCGGTTGCAATAAAGAGATGGAGCTGTCACCCCCGTGTCCGGGTGGTACCACCAGCAAAGCCCAGCCAGCACCAGCACTGGCTGAGCTCCATGCCCAGGAGCAGCCGTGGATGCCCACGGTGAGGGCAGGCAGGAGCCAGGCAGGGGCTGCTGTGAGCAGCGGCGGGGCCCCGAGGGGCTGGGGGAGCCCATGCTGAGCGTCCCTGGGCTGAGGGCACATTTCCTTCTGTGGGATCATCTGGGCCTGGAGCTCCTCCAGTGGCATGCCCAGGAAAAGAGGGAAGCCATCAAGAACATCTCCAGGGACACAGCCTGACCTGCAATGCCAGCAGGCAAAACAAAGCTCCTCCCTAATTAACACACACTTGATAGGACCTAATTGATGGGCCATCAGCAATCCAGGGTGCTGCACAGGGTCTGCTCCTCTGGGTGAGGGCCAGAAGGGAAGGGAAGGGCTGTGTGGCCTCGGGGCCTGATGGGGCTGATGAACAGCCCCAGAGGCACAACAAGCCAGCTGCAATCACACTTGATTTCCAGGTCAAAACACTTGGCCTAGCTGGCCTGGGCTTCCCCATAAGGCACGTGGGGGCTTTGGAGTCCCCCAAAGGGTGCACGAGGGACTAGGGTCCCTTGTGAGACACACAGGGATATTTTAGGTTCTCTCTGAGGCATGGAGGACTCTGGGGGTCCACTGTAAGTCATGCAAGGGATTTGGAATCCTGTGTGAGGCACGCAGGGGGCTTGGGATGTCTCCCACGGTGTGCAGGGTGCTGGGGGTCTCTGCTGAGGCCCGTGACGGGGTTTTGGGGTCTCATTTCAGATGTGGAGAGGGCTGCGGACTCTCATAAGCGTGCCGGTGCTTTGCGTCCCTCCTGCTGCCGGCAGTGGGGCTGGAGTCTCTTCTGAGGCACGCAGGGGCCGGAGCCCTCCCGGCTTCCCTGCTTGGCCCTCCCGGGCCCTGCCTCCAGCGGAGCCGGGCACAGGCAGCCCCGCAGGCAGAGCGGCGGGACCGGGCACCGCTCAGCGCCCGAGGGGACGGAACCGATGCCACAGGAGCCTGGGGAGCCCTGAGCAGGGCCCTGGCGCTGCCCGCCCGGCTCTCCTGGGCCTGTGGCCATCCCGGGCACCAAGGGCTCGCTCTGTGTCGCGCTCTTCCCGCCCAGCGGGGCTCCGGCTGAGCGCCCGGCTCCTGCCACTGCCTTGGGAACGCTGAGGGGCATTCGGGGACGGAACTGAACTTGCCACGGAGAGAATTCATAGGAGACTTGTTTAGGCCTCTTGCAGACTTGTTTAGGCCCTCTTTAAGTTGACAAACAACTTAAAATCCCAGGCTGAATCGTGTGCTTTAACGTGTGGGTGTAATAAAAAGGTCTTTGTTCATCAAAACGAACATTGAAAGAAGATAAGAATTTAAACTGAATAGAGAATTTCAGACTGTGAGAAGAGAAAGAGGAGAAAAAAGGCAGGGGGGGGCTTGATAAACAACAAGTATTCTGCTTAAGAATTGTGCAAATGCAGCTAGCACAGAAGACTGTGTAACTAACTATATACAAGCTAACTTTTAGGCCAAGGACAACCGGCAAAGAAGATAAGGAGCCTTCATCCCCATGACCACCAAGGGCAGAGAGAAAAAGGACCCCCTAGCAACCAATTGCACCGGCGCAGAGTACATCGAGAGAAAATACGTCAACCGAAAAAAAGGGGGGACTATAAAAACAAAAAGGTCAAAGGGGGAAGGTGCGCCGTGGCAGAGTGGAAACTCCCCGGCCGCCCAGCGCTGTTTCTTGCTTAATACCGCTTGCTTAATAAATTCTTGTTAATTGATTTATCTATAATTAGCCTCCCCAATTGAATTTGTCCATAACAAATTTGGTGCCGTGACTCGGATAAGGGCAACCGGGCAGGAATTCCTAATCAGGGAGGCGCCCCGCTGCCTTTTCAGCGGCCCTGGTGCAGGCTTTTCCTTCTCGGGCCCTTAGCGACGAACCTAAATTCGGTATTAAGCAAAAGGGATACTGGTAACCCCGTAATCTTTGTGCATGAAGCCCGGGCGAAGACGCAGGACAGCGTGAGTATAAAAGTGGGATCCGCTCGGTTGGGGTTGGGATCCCAGGACATAACGTACGAGACGTCCTTTTAGGACGAGGCAAGTGTGGACCTCTAAGTAGTGCGGTTTCCAGACCCCGAGAGGGGCTGGGCCACGAACAGGGGGCCGCGAGTGTGTGTGTGTGTGTGAAGGTGTCCTGGAAGATGGGACAGAGGAAAAGCAAGCCCTCTGATTCCATGGGGACGGGGACCCCGGTAAAGTTTCCCCAGATACCACCTGACAGTCCGTTAGGTTTAATAATAAAATCTTGGGATGAATACCCTTCAAGAAAAGGGAAGGATAGGGCAAAAATGATACATTATTGTATGGAAGTATGGGGAGGGAAACAAATCTGTGGTGATAATTTATTTTGGCCAGTGTTTGGAAGATTCGAGGACTGGATTTGCCAGGCATTAAACATTTATGTAAATTCTAAAGAACCTTTTGATATGGAAGAGAGCAAGTACGCTGCTCTCTGGATAGTGGGGGAAACAAGAGCAAAACTTTTTGCCTTAAGCACCCAGGGAGAAAAAAAAAAAAAGAAAAATAAAAAGCCTGAGGAGTTTCCAACTGCACCCCCTCTACCATACATACCTCCCCCTCCTCCACCTCCACCAGCACCACCAGTAGTCTACCCCAATTTAGATCAAGGGGGGGATTTTGAAAACCAGGAAGTAGAAATCCTGGAACCGGTCCCTGAGGAAAATCATCGTGTTACTCGTAGCCTAACAAGGGGGAAAAGCGAGAGGGAAAGGCAAGCTCTATATCCATTAAGGGAAGTAGCTTTGGGAATGATCCCTAATCCTAATGCTGGTCAGCAGGGACAACCAGCCCAAATTCCAGGAATAGGTTATGTGGAGGTACCTCTTAATTCAGGAGATGTGAGGGAGTTCAAGAAAGAAATGGGACATCTATTGGAAGACCCCCTCGGAGTTGCAGAGCGGGTGGATCAGTTTCTGGGGCCCAACGTGTATAAGTGGGACGAAATGCAGTCAATACTGGGGATTTTATTCACATCTGAGGAGCGAGGGATGATCAGGACAGCCGGTATGAGAATTTGGGATAGAGACCATCAGGCAGGACCCCAAGCAGATACTAAATGGCCTTTACAGCGTCCTAATTGGGATAAGCAGGATCCCCTGCATAGGACACATATGGCAGACTTAAGAACAATTCTTATCCAGAGAATCAGAGAATCAGTCCCTAAGGGGCAGAATGTGAATAAAGCTTTTTGTGAGAGTCAAAAGAAAGATGAGGACCCCACGGAATGGTTAGGACGGCTCCAGAGATCTTTTCAGCTGTACTCCGGAGTAAATCCTGACACTCCGGAAGGACAGATGTTGTTAAAGACCCAGTTCGTGGCCAGAGCCTGGCCTGATATTAGGAGAAAATTGGAAAAGATTGAGGATTGGCATGGTAGAGGCCTGGATGAATTGTTGCGGGAAGCTCAGAAAGTGTATGTACGGAGAGAGGAGGAAGGACATAGGAAACAAGCAAGAGTGATGATGGCTGTGGTACGTGAAGGGCAGAGGGGAACGCTTAGTCAGTTCCAGGGAAGTAAGCCGAAGGGCCAGAAGGTAGAAGAAGGGAGAAGAGAAAAGGAGAGTGGACAAGGAAGCTGCTTTTATTGTGGTAAGAGAGGGCATTTTCGGCGGGAATGCAGAAAAAGGTTGGCAGATGAAAAGCAATTCAAGGAAGATTGAGGGGGTCAGGGGCTCTATTTGCTGGGGACCCAGGAAAAAACAGAGCCCCTGGTAAAACTAAAAATTGGTCCCCAGCAGCAAGAATATGAGTTTCTTGTGGACTCAGGAGCTGAGAGATCAACGGTTCAAACCCTTCCCTCAGGGTGTAAATTATCAAGAGAAACAATACAGGTAGTCGGGGCAAAAGGGGAAGCCTTTAAAGTGCCTGTAATCAAAGCCATGATTTTTGAAACCAGCTCCAAAATAGGTATAGGGTCACTGTTGTTAGTTCCAGAGGCTGACTATAACTTACTGGAACGAGATTTGATGATTGAATTAGGAATTGGAATCAACATAAATGACAAGAAGCTAAATATTAAATTATGTCCTCTTCGGGTAGAGGACGAACAGAAAATTAACCCTGAAGTGTGGTATACCCCAGAAAAAGCAGGCCGATTGGACATAAAACCTTTTGAGATAATATTAAGAAATCCTGAAGTCCCAGTTAGAGTTAAGCAGTACCCAATTCCAAATGAAGGAAGGAAAGGGGTCAAACCTGAAATTGAAAGATTAAAAGCACAAGGGTTATTAGAACCCTGCATGTCCCCTTTTAATACTCCCATCCTTCCTGTTAAAAAAAACCCGATGGGAAATACCGTTTGGTACATGATTTACGAGAAATTAACAAAAGGACTGTAGAAAGATTCCCTGTAGTAACTAACCCTCATACTTTATTAAGTCAGTTAGGCCCCGAAAATCAGTGGTATAGTGTCATAGATTTAAAGGATGCATTTTGGGCATGTCCCCTTAAAGAAAGTTGTAGGGACTATTTTGCCTTTGAATGGGAAGACCCAGACACCCACAGGAAACAACAATTCTGTTGGACGGTACTTCCACAAGGGTTTACAGAGTCCCCTAATTTATTTGGCCAGGCACTGGAGCAGCTGCTTACAGATTTTCAGTTGAGAGAAGGGGCTGTCCTGATTCAGTATGTAGATGACTTGTTAGTAGCTGGGAAAGAAGAGGAAATTGTCAGGGAAGAGAGTATAAGATTACTCAATTTTCTAAGCCTGAAAGGACTCAAAGTGTCAAAATCCAAATTACAATTTGTGGGAAAAGAGGTGAAGTATCTCGGACATAGACTGAGTCAAGGAACGAAGAAACTAGACCCAGAAAGGGTTAAGGGAATCTTAGCTATGCCAGGGCCAAGGACAAAGCGGGAGGTTAGACAGCTGTTAGGATTGTTTGGGTACTGTAGACAATGGATAGAGGGATTTAGCGGGAAAGTAAAATTCCTATATGAGAAACTAACAAAAGAAGGCTTGCTTAAGTGGACTCGGGAAGATAGGAAAAACTACAGGACCTCAAGGCAGAATTAGTAAATGCACCGGTTCTCAGTCTTCCTGATTTAAAAAGGCCCTTTTATAATATAAAACCAGGTGATAAGGTGTTAATAAAAAACCTGGAAAGAAACCTTACTAATCCCAAACTGGGAAGGCCCCTATGTTGTTTTACTTACTACAGAAACTGCAGTCAGAACCGCCGAGAAGGGATGGACACATGCGAGCCGAATAAAGGGACCGATTACTGCTGCTGCTGCCGAAGACCCCTGGAGAATAACCAGCCAACCCGGAGATCTTAAGGTCACATTTAAACGGACTTAATGGACTCAGTAAAAATTGTACAAACCAGCTGGTATAGTGAGATATTGGACTATTGATATCCTATAACTGATGATTTTAGAGTCTATTGTACAAATAAGGATTGTGATTGTTACCCTTTTGTATGCTATATTTGTAAAATCTGCCAGGAACGGTGGTGGGTCCATAGTTATAGAGGCACCCCTCCTAGGGGTATTTGTAAAGGGTGTTAGCAATTAGAAAGAGAACTGACAAAGTCAGTCCTAGAGATTAGAGAAGAGAACGGGAGCCTACCAAGGGAATCCCAAGAGTGGTGGGAGGTGTTTACTAAGGGGGCTAGGCCTGAAAATTGTTGTTACCACTCTAATGAATCAATTCTCCTAATTGTTCAAATTATAAAAGGGAATTGCCAGAAGACTTTACCTGGAATTCAGTGTAATTCACCGCAAGTGAAGGATAAGAATTGGGAATCATTCAAAAAGAGGCAGCAAAAACAGAGTAAGGGTCCTCCTGAAGAATATCCTTGCTGCCGAGAAGATGGTACACCTCGCGGCTCGAAGCAACCGGGTCGGCGAGCGAGGCAGAGGGATAAGAAGCAGTGGAGGAAAAAGCCCTCAAACTGGGACAATTCAAAGGTATTTCAAGAACTGCTTCAAGGATACTGATCTCCCAAGGGTAAAGGTGAGCCTGGCAATAACATGTCAAACCAAACAGTGGGAAGGGGGAAATAATGATAATCAAGTTCTGGGGAAGTTTGGACTCCACCCTTGCTGGCAAATTCTGTACATATTAGTTATATGTTGTACCTGGCCTGTACAAGGGGACTATGCACACCAGCCATTTAACTGGACTCTGACCAAAATAGACCAAGGGAAAGATGTTAAGCAAAATGCCACCACTGTAGCTCCTACTTTTTTAGTTACTAATGAGGACTTGGTGAACTCTGTGTGGGGATGGAGTAAACCTGACTTCCACGCTATCTATTGGTGTCCTAGTTCCAATCCTGGGAGGGGATATTGTAATTACCCTGGGGAATATCTGTGTGGATATTGGGGCTGTGAAACCATAGCAACTGCCTGGGCTGTTACCCATCCAGATAAATTTTTACAGGTCTCATGGTATCCTAAAGGATGCAAAGTTCCATGGTATGGCACTCAAGGAGAAATTCTGTATATGGGGAATTGCAGGTCCTGTGATATTGTTGTTACTAGGTTTGACTTTTGGACCTTGCATTTTTAATAAAATCATAGACATTGTAAAAGGAAGACTAGAGGCAGCTCATCTAATGCTTATTAGGGAGAGGTATGAAGCATTGCCCAGGGACTCAGAAGTAGATGAAACCCTGGTCTTAAGCCACCAAGAGTTAAAGCGTTTTAATGAACAAATTGGTAAAGAGAAAGAGGAGGGATTGTAATAAAAAGGTCTTTGTTCATCAAAACGAACATTGAAAGAAGATAAGAATTTAAACTGAATAGAGAATTTCAGACTGTGAGAAGAGAAAGAGGAGAAAAAAGGCGGGGGGGGGCTTGATAAACAACAAGTATTCTGCTTAAGAATTGTGCAAATGCAGCTAGCACAGAAGACTGTGTAACTAACTATATACAAGCTAACTTTTAGGCCAAGGACAACCGGCAAAGAAGATAAGGAGCCTTCATCCCCATGACCACCAAGGGCAGAGAGAAAAAGGACCCCCTAGCAACCAATTGCACCGGCGCAGAGTACATCGAGAGAAAATACGTCAACCGGAAAAAAGGGGGGACTATAAAAACAAAAAGGTCAAAGGGGGAAGGTGCGCCGTGGCAGAGTGGAAACACCCCGGCCACCCAGCGCTGTTTTTTGCTTAATACCGCTTGCTTAATAAATTCTTGTTAATTGATTTATCTATAATTAGCCTCCCCAATTGAATTTGTCCATAACATGGGGATTCCTTGAAGACGCTTTGTAACTCCCCGTGGTGCCGGGCCGGGCCGTGTCCCAGCGAGCACCAACAGCCAGGAGCTCCGATGCATGCAGCATGGCTGGCACCAGGGAAACGAGTCAACATCCCTACAGCTGCCCGCTCTGCCTGCAGGGCTGTCACGCAACAGCAATGTTCCAGCAAGAACAGGCATTTTTACATCCTCAGGACGATGTGCTCTTGTGGTCCTGGTGGTGGGTCAGAGAGAAAAGCCAAATGTGACAGACTGAACTTGACTGTAGGAGAGGGATGGCTCAGCAGAGGACCTGGGGATCTGCGGTGCCAGCCAGTGACCGGGCACTCGGACACAGCAGGAAGACCCCGACTATCCCACTTCAGCTGGGAGGGTATAAAAGCCCAGAGGTTCTTTGTTCAGGGTCCCCCAGAGGCACCAGCTCAAGCTGCCACTGTTCCACCACGATAAAATTGTTCTAGGGATCCAGAGGTCTGACACTCTGCTATGGAGGACATTCCACATTTCCAATCTTTTGGGCATTTAGGAGCTTTTGATTTTGCTCTGCACCCAAGAAAAACAAACCCCCAAATGTGCACAAATAACTCCTTTAGCATTTCCTCCTTTTATTTTCAGCCGATTTTTACATTGCTCTCTGCTATCTTGTCCTTGTGATAAATTAATGCTCCAATTTCTTAATTAAAGAAAAAGTATTAATTGGTCCAAATAAAAATTTAGAGAATAACAATGAAAAGCCACTATCCAAAAAAAGGTCAGGGCCGAGCCCGGGTATCGGCGCTGGGTGAGACACAGGCTTGACCGCTACAGCAGAGGGTCCCCTATGCTTCACGCCGACTGTCCTGCCTGAGCAATTTTTATACGGTTTTTCTTGCCCGAGGCAGAGTCCCTTTTCTTCCTTTTTGGACTGCACATATTCAGGTGGAGTTCTTTCTCTGTGGCAAGTTGAACAAAACACGTCCGGAGAGTGATGAGCACCCATGATCGCGTTCCCGGAATTCGGCATTGAGACGTATCTCCCCGATGGCTCCGGCTATCTCAATCTCAGATATTTATCGCGTATTCTTCGTCCCGGGTGTTCCTCAGACCGCCTTGATGGACGATCCATCTCCGGGCTGGCCACGTTCATTTGATTGTAAATTAAGTTCTCCCTCCCTTGTCCAGGTGGTTTTGACATTGTGTTGCAATCCCTGTCACTGGCATGTGCGTTTTAAAACTTCTTATAAGAGTATATCTTAACAGTACATGGCAATAAAATATACAACAATTTTATTTGCACGAATTATCATATACACATAGAACAATCCCTCCCCTTCTATATAAACATATTAATACGTGCTTTCTCTACCTTCTACACAACTACGTTTACTGGTGCTTTATCTTATCATCTTATTTCTCAAATCTTAGTTACCTCAAGGTTCATTATGCCAGTCTTCCCTCGGAATTCCCTGATACAGTCTGTAGACCTCCCCTTCCCCTTTTATCTGTTCTTCAAATCTGGCCAAAGCATCTGCTGCTCTACGGTGTACGTTTTCCTCTCCCAGTTTCATTATTTTTGATACTTGATTTGTTTTTCCCATCGCACATTCTGGGTCTGTGGGCATGGCTGCTGCTTGCGTGCCCTGTACTACGGAATGTATCAACCTAATAAAGCATGGTATCAGGCAGGGTAGGAGTATGATCCCGGCTATTGAACATAATATAAAGAGTATTACCTTCTTCCACCATGCTCCATCAAACAGATAATCCCACCAGGATGCTTGGAGTATGGAGTTCCATTTTTGTACTGGAACATGTGCTCCCCTTTTAATTTCTGTTGCCAGGCCTCTGATGCTTTCCCCATAGTCATCAATCTCTACACAACATTCCGATTCATTAAATTTTCCACAGACCCCTCCCTCTTCTGCTAATAAATAGTCGAGGGCTTATGCTGTTTTGATATACAAAGGCCCTCATCTGGGAGTGTTGTTTAGATAGCAGCTCGAGGGCGTCTGAGGTGTGGTTACAAACGACCTCCACCACTGCCTGCAGTCTTATCAGCCGGTTTAACAGATAAATCTGGGGCAAGCACATTTCTCTCTCTCTCTCAGGATTTTTCATGGGGGTACACTGAGAGAAAGAAAGAGAAAATAATTTCTGTTTCTGCTCCTTGTTTTTCTGATGTGGAATGTGCTTGGAGAATTGTTTACCTGGGGTGATTGCTTGATTGGATGCTGGTGAGGATTGTTTGGACCTGGTGGCCAATCGGATCCACCTGTGTCTGGACTCTGGCGAACAGGGTCACGAGTTGTTAGTTAGTTCGATATGGTAGTTAGAGAAAGTAGCGTGTAGTTTTTAGTAGCCTCCTTTATATAGTATATTAATGTATTATAGCATAAAGAATAAATAAAGAAATCATTCAGCCTTCTGAACTGAGTCGGACATCATCATTCTTCCCATTGGGTTCGCCTGCATTTTACAACAAAATCGGGCTCCTATACCCCCAGCTTCCATCCTGAGCCCATGTTGCAGGACCATAATATTCGATTATCCTTTCTGCGGGCCACTCCTCCTCACCCCAAGTCTGACCCCCACCAAAAACAGGGACCTTCTTTTTTACCTCCCTTCTCTTCCTGCTCAGTGTTTCGTATAAGGGGGGCCCAAGTGAGCTGCGTTCTGACCGAGGTAGGGTAAAGAAAGCAGGTCTGATTAATCCTATTATACGTGATCCTTTCCACCGCTGAGGCAACTCGCTGTATGCTTTCTTCCCACAGATCCAATACAAACCATTCGGGGCTTTCCACCTGACGTTTTTGATTTTGCGTTCGTTCGAGAACCCCCTCAACTCCTCCAAGGATTGGTAAGGGTTAGTTCCAGAGCTTTTGTTCCAGCAAAGTCCAATTTTTTCACTCCATTCACATTTGTCTCTTTTTCCTTGGCTCCAGTACCCTGTAGGGTTCTCAGGTTGCCACACTCTGCTTTCGTTAGAGGAGTTTATTGTCAGAGTGGACACACATGGAGCGTATCCTACCATTTCAATGTATTGCTTTGCCTCCCTGCTAACGCAGAACATCCCAATCACTCTTTTGCCCAAGACCCAACCCTCAGGTCTCTGAATTGTTTTTGAGGTTTTGGCATTATCCCATTTTAGGAGTTGCTCTGGGGCTAGGCTCTCACCTTTCCAAGGCCACTTTTCCGCTGATTTGAGCCCCCCGCAGATCCAGCAATTAGATAAGCCCAATTCCGTTGCGATTTCCTGCATCAGATCCACAAATAGGTTTTGATCTGAGGCAGGTAAACCCCAGCTGGTATACTGCTTTTCCAGCTGATCATACTGCTCGCTTAGGGTTCTCAGCCTTTCCTGCTCCATCCTTCTTTTCCTCATTTCTGCTTCCTGTTTTCTCAGCTCCTGTGATAGCTGTTTCATTTTGCTCCCTGGGTCCACTCCCTCTTTGTTCCTCGAAAAGCAGAACATTCGGTCATATTGCAAGCCAACTCAGTCATCCTGATCCTCTAAAAGGTCCAAGATAACCGGCTCACCTTTGAGGGACGTCTTAGTTTCATACTTTAAGTTCTTCCCCACCCAGTATGTTTTACCACCCATAACATACATTCCCAACTGGTTATTGTCATTGCATAACGGATTGGCCCGAAAGTATGCTACAAACACTGACTCCATTTTTCCCCCGGTCCATACTGTTCGGTTACATTTATCACAGATCGGGACAGGTACCTGTTCAGTATTTCTTTTATGTACCTTGCGCTCTGACCGCCCGTCCTTAGGGGTCACCTTTTGTGTATACCACCTTGTTCTTCCTTTTAGCCTGCTATTCCCCTGCTGAGTGCTGTTCCTGGGGCAGTGCCCCTTTATCTTACCCTTGCTGCAGTTCTTTGGGACTGGGGATGTCGGAGCCTCCGATTCCCCGTGTTCTTTCTGGGCAGTCTGTACGCAGTGCCCGCACCCGTTGCCGGGGCCTTGCACCTCTGTGCTGGGCAAGTTCCTCAAACGCGTACCGGTCTTGAGGCACATTACCAGATTCAGGTAGATCAGGACCCCCACGATTATTATTATTCCTCTGCCTCTGCCTGCGCCCACTGGGGTGCCACCAGTGGCGAAGTAAGCCATCTCCTCGGCAGCAAGAATAGTCTTCTGTGCTGTCATACCTGCACCGAGCTGCACACCTCCGTTTAAAGACACCCCACCTCGACAGTTTAACTGTGTCTGCACTGCAGCGTACTTTATTTAACCTTCAGCACTCGATAGCAAGAATTTGAGCCTTTGATTTCAATTTTTCCCTTATCCCGGTTTGGAACACACAAAACCAAATTTCAGAATCTACGTCGATTATCCCCAGTCTTGTGGCAAGCTCTAAGATACGGCTAGTCAGGCACAGTTCTTCTTCCAGGCACTTATCACACAAACCCCTTGGCCAATACCCCCTTCTACAGCGTATGACCCAAACCTCGTTACAGTAACTCACATTTGAAATGCACAAATGGGTAACATTCACAATCGGGCTTAGTGCACCTTATCGGCTCCCTACCAGTCATTTACTTGGTCGACGCAAAGTGAGCTTTAGGTCCCCAGGTGGAGAGGTGATTTTCCACTCTGCCGTCTCTTCCCGTGGCTCGACCTTCTTTACTCGGGATGCGTGGGTCCAACCCTTTTCTGCTGTTCGTATGGCTGTATCTGTGGTTAAGAGGACAAGAAAAGCGCCTTCCCAGTGAAGTGTTAATGGGACCTCTTCCCATGTTTTTATGAGCACCTTGTCCCCTGGTTGTATTCTGTGTATGGAGAAGCCTAAAGGGGTATTTTGTGTCAGGATTCCCTGTTTCCACAATTCCTGTAGATTTTTACTTATAGATATGAGGTGTGGTTGTATCTGTCCATCTTCTATCCTTGGATGCCCTACTGGCATACCATGTTCATATGGCATCCCATACAGCATTTCAAAAGGTGACAGCCCAGTCTCGGAGTGAGGCATGGTTCGAATATTTAATAAGGCTAAGGGGAGACACTTTAACCAAGACATTTTTGCTTCCAAAATTAATTTTGCCAGTTGAGCCTTTAATGTTTGGTTCATCCTTTCAACTTGTCCAGAGCTCTGGGGATGCCAAGGGGTGTGGTATTCCCGCCGGCTCCCTAGAGAGTCAGCTAGTTGTCTAACAATTTTTGAAGTGCGTGCCTTGATCCGAATCTATGCATTTTATTAACCCATATCGGGGAATGATTTCTTCCAGTAGAAATGTTGATACTGTTTGAGCCGTTGCCCGAGAGCTCGGGAGGGCTTCTACCCAGTGAGTTAGTTTGTCTACTATTACTAAGAAGAATTTGCATCTCCCCACCTTAGGCAGATCAGTAAAATCTACCTGAATCCTTTCAAAAGGTCTGTATGCCAGTGGGCGGCTTCCCAGTGCCACCTTTCGGGTCCTTGCCTGATTAATCCTTTGACAAACCATACATCCCTGTACCTCTTGTTTGGCTAATTCATAAATCCCTTTGCACCCAAAAAATCTCAGGAATTGCTCTGCCAGGGCCTGAGCACCCCAGTGTGTTTGTTGATGCGATCTCCTCAGGATCTTTCTGGTGTAGTCCTTAGACAGTAACTCCCTTCCGTCTGGCAATTTCCACTTACCTCCTTCTAGCCGGCCTCCTATCTTCTCGTACCCCTCGATTTCCTTCGGGGAGGGGTGGGGAGGATACTCCTGAACCTCCCCTTCCTCGATTCCCGGGGTACTTGCCTCCATCAAAGCCGCGCTTTTGACCTCTTTGTCTGCAAAATTGTTCCCTCTGGTGCGGAAGCGCATTCCCGTTTGGTGCCCCTTTACATGGACTACAGCAATTGCCTCTGGCCCCCTTATAGCCTTTAAGATCCGTCTGATTATTTCCTCATGCACCAGCCCTTTTCCCCAGGTATTGAGCAGCCCCCTTTCCTCCCAATTCCTCCAAAACGTGTGTACCACCCCAAATGCCTATTTTGAATCTGTACAAATTGTTCCTTTTCTCCCTTCTAATTTCCACAAGGCCCTCAATACCGCATATAACACACAAGCCTGTGCTGACCACCCAGCATTCAGGGGCCCAGATTCCACCACGTCCCCGGTCCTTCTATCCACCACCGCATAACCCAACTTCCTTTTCCTGACTATGACCCTTGCAGACCCATCCACAAACCATTTCTCACCTTCTTCCAATTCTTCCTCTTCCAAGTCTGGTCTTATTTTAGTTTGTAGTTCCACCACTTCGGCACAGTCGTGGAAAGGCACTCCTGCTGCCTCCCCAAATAGGAATTGTGAGGGGTCTTGGGCCGAGGTAGTCCACAACTCCAAATCCTGGGAGTGGATTAATACAGTATTCTAGGAGCCTGGCATCAGTCAGCCATGTATCAGCCTTTTGCTGCAGAATGCTCCGTATACTATGTGGGGTGTCAACTACCAGTGCTGCCCTGAAGGTTACCGTCTTAGCTTCTTCTACTAATATTGCTACTACTACAACTGCTTGTAAGCAGGTGGACCACCCTCTACGTACAGGGTCTAGAAGCTTTGATACGTATCCCACTGGCTTCCTGGCCCCTGCCCAGTCCTGGGTTAGAACCCCATGGGCAGTGTGATTGCTGACGTCCACAAACAGTTGAAAAGGTTTCCTTACATCAGGAAGGCTCAACACCGGGGCAGCCACAAGAGCGTCCTTTATTTCCTTAAAACCTTCCTCATCCTGCTTTGTCCACTTGAGCTTATCCATGGTAAGCTTTTCATAAAGAAACCTTACCTTCTCGCTGTATCCCTCGATCCATTGCCGGCAGTATCCTAGAAGCCCCAGCAGCTGCCTGACCTCCCTCTTTGTCTGGGGAGGGGGTAAGGTGATAATACCAGTTATCCTGTCCGGACCCAGCTTCTTTTTACCCTTTGTTAACCAGTGTCCTAGGTACTTGACCTCGGGCTCTGTGAACTGTAATTTGGATTTTGAGACCTTCAACCCTTTCTCCCCCAGAAAGTTTAATAGTGCTATTGTACCTGCCTGTACCTCCTCCTCCCTGGGTCCGGCTACCAACAGATCATCCACCTATTGTAATAACTTGGTCCCTTTGACTGGCACAAACTCACTTAAGAGTTTCTCAAGGACTTGCCCAAATAGGTTGGGCGAATCTACAAAGCCCTGAGGCAAGGATGTCCACCTTAATTGTTGCTTTCTAGTTGTGTCCAGGTTCTCCCATTGAAATGCGAAATAGTCCTGACTTTCCCAGGCTAGCGGACAAGTCCCAAAGGCATCCTTTAAATCTATTGCACTGTACCAGGTATCTGCCGGGGATACGTTATTCAGTAGTGCGGACGGGTTCGAGACGGTAGGAAACAAGGTTTTTGTCCTTTGATTTACCGCCCGCAAATCTTGCACCAGCCTACAACTACCATCCACCTTTTGTATTGCCAGGATAGGAGTATTATGTCTTGACATACACAGCTCTAATGTGCCCTTCTTGATTAGATCCTCTATTACAGGTTTCAATCCCCTCCTACCTTCCATGGGAATTGGGTACTCTTTGATCCTGATCGGATCCTCTGGCCTCTCAATCTCAATGTGAATAGGCTCCATATTTAACCTCCCCGCCTCTCCCTGTGTGTGCCACACTTTAGGGTTTATTTTATTCTCATCCTCCACGGTCAGTTTGTATAAAGTTACCGTTAGCTGGGAGTCCTGTGCTATCAGGCTTAGCCCCGGGACTACCATTAAATCCCTCCCCAGCAAGTTATAATCTGCTTCTTCTACCAGCAGTAAGTTCCCCAGGCAAAACTTATTTTCCAATTCCATTTCCACATTTTTCAAAACCGGTACCTTAAATGGTTCTCCTTTGGCCCCGATGACCACCATTGAGTCCTTACTTTTAGTACATCCCGGTGGCAGTCGCTGAACTGTGGTTCTTTCTGCGCCTGAATCCGCCAAAAATACCAATTCTTGTTTCTGGGGTCCAATTTTTAACTTGTATCAAGGGCTCTCCAGGTGTTCTGGACCCCAAATTATAGAGCCCCTGACACCGCTAATCCTCCTGAAAAATTTGTTCATCCTTTATTCTTTTCTTGCACTCCCTCTTGAAGTGCCCTCTCTGTTTACAGTGAAAGCACTCAGGGCCACTTACCTGTTTGTTTGTGCCCTTCTTCTGAGGGGGGTTCAGCTTGCCCCGGGGCCGTTGCGTTGGTGCCGGCTTTCCGGGATCCTGAAGCCGCTCCTGTTTTTGCGCTTCCCGTACCGCCGCCACCAACACCCTTGCTTGAGCCTTTTGTTTGTCGTCGTCCCGCCTCATGTAAACCTTCTGTGCCTCCCTTAGCAATTCTTGGAGGCTTTTCTCTTGCCATATCTCTATTCTTTCTAGCTTTTTCCACATGTCCTCCCACGTTTTAGCAATAAATTGTGTTTTTAACAAAATAGCCCCAAGCAGAAAATTAGGGTCAGTGCCTGAATACATCTGGAGACTTTTTCTTAACCGTTCCAGCCATTTGGTAGGTGTTTCAACCCTCCCCTGGCATTCCCCCAATGCTTTACTGATGTTCTGCCCCTTTGGTACCGCCCCCTCAATTCCCTGTGTTACCATGTTCCTCAGCCCTATCATTTTGAGCCGATCCTCCTCCGACTGGGCATTCCATGATGGCCTCTGTTCAGGCCACCTCTCGGCCCCGCTCCCCCCACCCGGGGATTCCTGTGTTCCCAATCCGTTATTGCAGCCTGCCGTATCATGTCCCCTTCCTCGGTGTTGAACAACGACCTCAGAATGGTGCAGATAGCATCATATGAATAGATACCGTTCCCCAAAAACTCATCCAGCCTCTCCGCCACCCCCAGAGGGTCATCCATTAATTTCCCCGTTTCCCTTCTGAAGGCTCTTACGTCTCCCATATTGATAGGCACATTTACATGCCCAATGTCTCCGGGAGCGGTTGGTACTTCCCTTAGGGGTAGAGACCGGGTCTGTCCCCTTCCCCCTCACTATCACCATGGTTCTCCCTCCGCGTCTTGCGACGCGTCCTGCTGGCTGGAGGAGAGGCAGTTTCGCCGGCAGGGAGTGTGTGCCCGGGGCCGTCCGCCTGCTGTGGCACAGGCGGGGGCTGAGAGGGACCCGGCGGGTCCGGCACCGCCAGAGCCGGGGGCTGTATATTACACGGCGGTGCCTGTGCCTGTGCGGGTTGAGGCGGGTGATCCACTGGAGCGGGCACTGGGGGCTGGACCTGGTTTAGGTATGGGGGTGGAAGGTTGTCCAAGGGCTCCCAGGTCTCACGCTGATCTATGTTAACACCCTGAGTTCGGACCGGGAATAGCCTGACACCAGCATATTCCCACAATCTGGCATAGTCCAGCTCCTCCCCTTCTGGCCCGCTTTCTTCATATATACCATCGTATAAGGCCTGACACATTCTTGTATCAAATGTGCCAAACATGGGCCAAAACTGCTATTTCCCAATTTCCATGTTCCCCCATACCTCCACACAGTAATGTATCATCTTTTCCTTAGATTTCCTCCGTCTCTGGGGGCAGTGCTCCCAATGCTCCAAAATCCACCCCAATGGGCTTCCCCTTGGGATTTCTGGCAAACAGTCCTGCTGCCCTTTACCAGGTTTCCCCTGGGATTTTCCCTGAATTTTACTCTTTTTCTGCCCCATACCTCAACAAGCCTGCTTACCTTAATTCCTTTACCAAAGTCCTTGAATCCGTCCTGGATGATACTGAGGTTTTAGCCTGTCCCGATTGAATGTTACCAGCCTATCACTCACAGCAAACCGCTCTGTGGACCAGCAACTGGTGGTGAGCTCTCTTACCTTTTCCCCGGACTTCCAAAGTCCTGGACCAAAGAGGTTTACTGTTGTAGATGTCGGCGAACCCAATGGGAAGAACGATGATGTCCAACTCCACCTCAGAAGGCCGAACGATTTCTCCACCATAACTATGCTACAACACACCAATATGCTATATAAAAGAGGATACCAAACACTACATGCCACTTTCTCTAACCATCATATCTAACTCCTCACAACTCGTGACCCTGTTCTCCAGAGCCCAGACACAGGTGGATCCAATTGGCTGTCAGGCCCAAACAATCCACCATGATCCAACCAAGCGCTCACTCTGGGTAAACAATTCTCCAAACACATTCCACAAGAGAAAAACAAGGAGCAGAAATAGAAATTGTTTTCTCTTTCATTTCTCTCTGTGCATCTCAATAAAAAATCCTGAGAGAGAGAGAAATGTGCTTGCCACATATCACCGTTTTAGTATAAATTTAAAAATAATAAAATAAAAACTGTCTCTGCAATTCTTCTGCAGGGTCCTGCAAAAGAGAACAAACACATCTCAAGAAGTCCCCTCATCAATTTGCTAGTTATCAATCAAAAGCCAAATCAAATGCTGATGTGGAATGTTCAACGAGATCCTTTACCTGCAAACCATCTATCAAATCTCTAAAACAAAACTTACAACATAAAAACCCAAACAACAATTAAAAGAATGCTCAAATTTCAAGTCCAAACAACTGATTCTCGGGAGAAGGTGTCCATTGATTGGAAACGTTGATCTTGACATCCTCAAAAGTCCTTCTCAATGCTGAAACAGAGAACTGCTGAATCCTGAAACAAAACAACTGAAGGAAGTTCAAACAACAATTAAAAACCCATAAACAAAAACCAAATGTGACATCATATAATTATCTAATACCAAAACACTGAATGTCATCCCAGAGACTGCAACAACTGATAAAACCAACTCTGGGCTGATTGTCAACCATGCAAACATACCTTTCTTGTGCAAAAACCATCACCAAATTAAAAAAAACCTGAAAAAATCTCTGAAATGCCATGGCCAAAACTCTTAAATCAACCACTTTTTTTCTTGTTTTTTTGTCTTTGCAACCACCTCGATCTAATTAATCTTAAATCTAATTTTTTTTTTTGTTTTTTGGGTTTTTTTTTTTTTTTTTTTTAATCTCGGAATCAGAATGCCCAGCAAGTAGCAGGCTTTAAGACCCTGCGCAGCTGGCGGCCCCGGTCCATGCGGACGGAGCCAAGATCCCAAACCCGGCCGTGGGGCGCACGGGGCCCTCCGGCCGGGGGGCTGGACCAATCGGTCCCAGCCCGACCGGCGGGGCGGGATCTTCATCTTTACAGCCCGCCCCCACCACGCGGCCAGTGTCACGGCAAGTCTTCCGGCATTGTGTTCATCCCGCACCGCGCCTGGCCGTGGCCGCAGCCACAGCCTCTCAGGACGCGGTTGGCCCCGCTCCTCAAACGAGGGCATGGCACAAGAACTGCCCCAGGGCTCAGCAGAGAAGGTGTTTTTCCCAGAGAAATGTTGATTCTCAGGACCTGCGGCACGGTTGGGCCGGCACGCAGCTCTCTGACCCCTGGCCGCAGCACCCCCACGCTCTCCGGGCACAAGACCAGCGGCAGCATTCCCAGAACTCATCCCCCCCGCCCCCCAAACGTGAGCGGGAGGGGCGAGGGGCCTCGAGCTCCGGCGAGAAGCCCCCACCCAAGCAAGAATTGGACCAAGAAAAACACTGTTCCCCAGAAAGGCACTAAACTTCATAACTTTCACTTTCGCGGCAGCTGCTAGGAGCTGCCGAGGAGCGCCAGCAGCAGAGAACAGGCTGGGAGGGGACCCCGGGCTGATTGGAGACGGCGGGGTCCGCTCCAACGCGGCCCCAGGCTGCTGCTGCTCGCTGCTGTTGCTGTTGGCAGCGCCTGGCGACCCGGCGAAAGCCGCGGGAGGCGGCGGGGCAGCCGGGACCGGCGGGGCCGGCGCGGGGGCCGCTGCGGGCGGCGAGGCGCGCATCACAGCCGATGTCGGCGGCGGAGCCGGCGCGGGGAGGTCCTCGGCCGGCGCCGCAGGCTGGGGGTCTTCTATATCATCACAGCTCGCATCGGGAACAGGCTCCGAGCCGGCGAGCGGAACCACCGGCGCGGCGGAACCGACCGCTGTGGAGGGATCGGCCGCTGGCGCAGGGGGCGCAGCCGCCGCCGCGGGAGCGATGACGGGCAGTGCCGGAGGCGGGGCTGACAACTCCGAGGCAGGGGCCGGCGCGGGAGCCGGCGCAGGCGGCGTCTCCGCCCCTGCCGAGGTGGCTTCAGGCTGGCTCTCAGCGGCGGCTGTGTCTCCCAGCTCCGAATGGGCAGGAGGAGGAGGAGGAGGAGGAGGAGGAGGCACGGCTGCAGGCGGGGAAACCGGCGGGCGCAGCGGCGTCTCCGCCTCCGCCGGGAGCGGCCCCGCACCCTCCGAAGGGACGTGGAGGCGGGGCTCACACGCTGCAGGAGGAGGAGGTGGAGGAGGCTCCCTCTGCGCAAAAGCAGAAGAAAACTTCTGAGCCACGGACAAAGGCACTGCCCCCCCCTTTTCGCGGGGGGGCACCTGCAGCAAAGGCTGGATTATCGGAAAAGGGGTCCATTTCTGGACTATCGGAAGAAGCTCTAAATAAACTTTCATGTATCGAAACGCCCAGAGATCTCGCATGATGCTTTGCCTGATGAGGAAATACAGGGATCTCCAAGCCTCTGTATTCAGGGAAAAAGCCAGATCCCCGAAAAAAAACACGACTGTCTGCATATTCAAGAAACTCCAAAAAATCATCATCAGGGATAGAAATTCCATTGACCCGAGCCAAATCTCTCCAGAGGGCAAGTATAGGGCCATGTACACAAGACAAACCAATGTCGAAATCTGCAGACATCTCTTCCCAAGGTTAAAGTCCACCCCAGATCAGGGTAGTACTATTATCAGAAAATCAGTACCTTTCAAAGGAAGGCAGAGGCGTCCAGTTACGGCAAACTGCTCGGGGCTGCACCTGGTCCTATAGAAAGGGTTCCCACGGCGTCTTACCTCCCCTATCCCTCCCAGGGACGTCGGACATGCCTTTTCAAGAGGTTTCACCTCCTTTCCTGTGTTAAATCACGGCTGTGGACCGATCCAGGTCCTGGTTCTTCATCCAACGTTCGGGGTCACCACTTGTAGATGTCGGCGAACCCAATGGGAAGAACGATGATGTCCAACTCCACCTCAGAAGGCCGAACGATTTCTCCACCATAACTATGCTACAACACACCAATATGCTATATAAAAGAGGATACCAAACACTACATGCCACTTTCTCTAACCATCATATCTAACTCCTCACAACTCGTGACCCTGTTCTCCAGAGCCCAGACACAGGTGGATCCGATTGGCTGTCAGGCCCAAACAATCCACCATGATCCAACCAAGCGCTCACTCTGGGTAAACAATTCTCCAAACACATTCCACAAGAGAAAAACAAGGAGCAGAAATAGAAATTGTTTTCTCTTTCATTTCTCTCTGTGCACCTCAATAAAAAATCCTGAGAGAGAGAGAAATGTGCTTGCCACAGTTTACCAGTTCTCAAACACCCGAGAACATACCCTCCCTCATCAATCTGCCCGTGATCGAACCCCTGAACTCCCTGAGTTGCACGCTTTACGTGTAAAATGAGATTTCCCCATTCCGTTTGCTTCCCCCGCAACCGACCACTTTCCTCGTGGAAGAGTGGAACTGCGATCGTCTTGGGGCCTCTCTCACCCCGTGACAATGTCACATCTCACACACACGCTCGATCACCCCTCACTCAACCATGCGATACTTACGGTCCTTTTTCCCGTGTGGATTCTTCATGCACGTAGATTTTTATGAGTGAAAAAAATTAACCGTGGCCTCGGAGATTCTGCTCTGAGTTCCCAAGAGCTCTGGGCCCGTTTTATCCCCCTTTTTTGATAGTGGCTCTGGCTCCGAATTCAAAATCTGTTTGGTTCTACGGGACTCCCCAGTGCCCTCCGGCCGTCAAAATTGGCAGGGTGCCGCCCAGAAAAAAAAGGGTTTCCCCAGACCCCCAAATCAGATCACATCAAGGCTCACCAAGATTGTTATAAATGAATGCTCCAATTTATTAATTTTAAAAAATGTATTTATTGGACCAAATAAAAATTTAAAGAATAACAATGAAAAGCCACTATCCAAAAAAAGGCAGTGCTGAACCCGGGTATCAGCACTTCGGTGAGACACAGGTTTGACCGCTACAGCAGAGGGTCCCCTATGCTTCACGCCGACTGTCCTGCCCGAGCAATTTTTATACGGTTTTTCTTGCCCGAGGCAGAGTCCCTTTTCTTCCTTTTTGGACTGCACATATTCAGGTGGAGTTCTTTCTCTGTGGCAAGTTGAACAAAACACGTCCGGAGAGTGATGAGCACCCATGATCGCATTCCCGGAATTCGGCATTGAGATGTATCTCCGCGATGGCTCCAGCTATCTCAATCTCAGATATTTATCGCGTATTCTTCGTCCCAGGTGTTCCTCAGACCGCCTTGATGGACGATCCATCTCTGGGCTGGCCAAGTTCATTTGATTGTAAATTAAGTTCTCCCTCCCTTGTCCAGGTGGTTTTGACATTGTGTTGCAATCTCTGTCACTGGCATGTGCGTTTTAAAACTTCTTATAAGAGTATATCTTAACAGTACATGACAATAAAATATACAACAATCTTCTTTGCACGGATTATCATATACATCTAGAACATCCTCATCTTTCCAAAATTCCTGTGCCTATTTAAGTCCAGCCTGGGATGGTGCCCCCATTTTTAGTTCAGTTCTGTAGCGATTTATCCCCAGCAATCCTGCTGACCACATCCATTTCAATGCTGCAAAAACCTAACTCTGGGCTGCAGTATGTGAATCATGCTCTGGTGTGTGAGGTGGCAGAGCACCAGAGGAGGCATTCTTCAGAAGGGACATTTGGTAGATTAGTGAAGTGACTGTCAGAACCCGGGCTCGTTCTTAGAACGCCTGCGCCACACCAGGAGTGCGGAACTGCCTCGGCAGGGGGATTTACCAGAGGCAGAACCTTTAGAGCCACTTGCTGGAAGGTGCCAGAAACAAGCCACAACAGGGACCAGGCAGAGGAGAGAGGAGGCAGCTCTCCGTCTTGAGGTTCCACAAGAAAGGGTTTATTTCAGGTGAAAAGAACAGAAACAAAGAGCCCCGGGCACTCCTGTGCAAGATACAAGTCAGGGGGCGCATACAAACAGCTAACCAACAGGGAATCCTCAAAGGAGGAGTGGGGGGATTACACCAAGTGTCTGGAGCCAGTTGGGGTAGGAGGGTGGAGAGGATGGGCCACATGGGCCAGTGGGGCTTCGAGGAATAGGGGAATTCCAAAGGGGTGTTGCAATCAGGGATTGGCCCCATGTGAAAGTGGCAGGGAAGGTTCGGGGACCAAGGGACTGGGTTGCTATGACAGGCAGGGAAAGAGCTGAACAAGAGGTGGGGAATGGCATGAGGGTCAGCTTTGAGGGAGGGTAAAACCCAGGGGCAAGCAAACTCAGGGTGAAAATTGGGGTACAACAGAACGAACCACCTAACAAGGAAACAATAAAATAAATTTGTACCGTAACAATCAAGAGCGTCTCCAGGCACACAGTCTGACCAGCCATGTCAGCAGGCAAAATAAAGGTTTTGCTGAGCAATGGCCCTTGGATGAAGCAAAACATTTACAATCAGAGCAGTCCATTTGTACAGATGGGGGTACACTCTGGGGGTACAGCCAATGCCATGAGGTCACAGCAGGCTCTGGGGTCACAGCAGGCTGAGGTCACAGCAGGCTCTGAGGTCACAGAGGTGCCAGAGCCCCGTGGCTGCACAGCACCACAAGGACCGAGCAGTCAGTCCTTGAGCACAACTGTTGCAGCAGCAGCGGCAGTGGCAGCAGTGGTGCTGACATTGGGACAGCGGTGTCAGGACAGCGGTGGCAGCAAGAGCTGCGGGACTGGCAGAGGGCGAGGCACCATGGCCCTTGCTCTACGCCTCTTCCTCCTGCTTCTCCTGGCCGTGGCCCTGCCTGCCAGGGCTGCCCAGGCTGCTCCGTTGCAAGCGCGGGGAGCAGGTGAGCCGGCAGCCTGGCTCCCCTTTCCCGGGAGAGCGCTCCCTGCTTGCCGGGAAGCGCTGGGGGATGGTTTTCCCCTGGGCTTTAGGGAGGGTTTCCGCTGTGGAAGGGAGAGAGTCCCAATGGGCCCTGGGCTGCTCCACCCTCCCTGCCAGGGATGTTGCACAGGGCCTGCAAGGAGGATGGAGAGTGACCAGGAGCCAGCACAGAGCTCCCCAGGCCCCTGTGCAGCTTTGGCCGTGTCCTTTCACATCTGGCTGCCACGGCCTTACCCAACTGCCTTGCAGTGCCCCGCTCCCAAAGACAGAAGGGGATCCCAGTACACCATGGAAATGGTTCTGATCTGTGCTCCCTTCTAGACTGGGATCATGACTTGGATTATTTGGAAGTCCTGATGAATGACGGCTTGAAGTTCTTGGAGGATGTTGGAGGCAAGTTTTCAGTGTGCCTTTCCTGAGAGAATAACCAGTGTCAATGTGACAAGAGCTCACTCATGAGCCATTTCCCTTAACATCATCTTAAGTTTGAAGGAAACTGGAAGCCTTGCCCTGCTCCCTTCTGGAGCCCAGAGCGATCCCACAGGATCGCTGTCAGTGGGAGGAAGGAGCATTTGGCTGTCCATCTTCCTCCCATGTGCAATGCCAGTGTGTCCTTCCGTGTGCTCTGTGCAGCCACGGAGGAGAGCAGAGAGGGAAGGGGCCGGGCTCAGGGCTGCGCCCCCGGGCTGAGCCTTGGGTGCAGCCTGAGGATCTCCTACAGCGCCACGGGAGCTGTTCTGTCCTGCCTTTCTTTGCAGCTGAACCTGTTGCTGAAGGTGATGCAGCTTCCCAACCCATACCCAGTACTGACCCTCTGGGAGATGCTGAGGGTAGGTCAAGGCCTTTCCCCCTGGGAGAGCTGCCAGCTCAGAGCCCAAAGCTCGGCCAGGGGAGCATTGCTGCAGGTGCCAGGACAGAACCATGCACGTGTGTGCCCTCGCCCTGTACCATCCCCTCAGCGCTTCTGCGGCTCAGTGCTGCTCGTGCAGATCTGCAGAGATGACAGAAGCTCCTGTGGCTGTTGAGTTACAGGTGTGTCGGCAGAGAGGACTTTCCCAGGACCTTTGATGGAAGTTGCACACAAGCCCAGCTCCCATCACAAGGGTGAGTGGTGTGTCCCTGCTGACCCCACAGGCTGTGCACTGGTTTTGTGGCATCCAGTCCTGGGAAATGGAACTACTTTCTGTTAAGGTCCTCCGAGAGGGAAGAACAAACCTAGAGGAGAGAAGGAATCGCTTGAGTCAAACAACATCCTGAAACAAATAGTGGAGAAACTGCACAAAGAGCATGGTGAGAGCATTTCCCTCAGCCTTCCCCTGGGACTCAGCAGCTGGGGGTGTTCCTTCCACATCTGGACACGCCGTGCCTGGCACAGCGGGAAGGGATCCATGGCAGCCTGGCTGCCCCGCTGCTGCTTTCACGGCCTGCAGGGCTGTTTCCCAGCCTGGCCTGGCTGCAGCTTCTCCCCAGCCGCTGCAGGAAGGCATTTGGCAGCAGCTGACAGGGAGCCCAAACTGCACCGTGGGCCGTGCACACCCTGAGATCCCCTGCAATTTCCCAGTCTTTGGGTAGATCAGGTTTAGGGGCTGTTTGGAGAAGGGACCAGCATCCGACTGTCCCAAAATCCTGAGTGTTTTCCGATCCTTACCCATGCCTTTCACAAGTATCGCCTCCTGAAGCTGTCACTTTCCCCATTCCCAAAAGGGAATGTTTCCATCTGATCCAGCTGTCTCTTTTCCATTCTCCAGAGATGGAAGGAGAGGCTGTGCAGAAGGAAGCATTTCCCAGAGGAAGCAGTGATTCTGTGCCAGCCTCTGCTGCAGGAAGGGAGGCGATGCCAGGCACAGTCACTGGAGGTAATTGCTGTGCCTCTGGGCCTGAGCCCTGCTGAGGCTTGAGCTGCCCTCTCTGCTGCTTGGCAGTGCGGGCACAGCCCAGACAAGATCGGCACAGCCAAGAGGAATTATCCTGAGCAGGCTCAGGGCACTCGGGTACTGAGCAGTCCTGCTGGGGTCCCTCTGTGGGAGACACATCCCGAAACCTGGGAGAGACTGCACAGGGTGACCATGGTGGGGAAAGGGCAGAGGGCGAGAGCAAGGCTCCAGTGTGTCCTGAGAGGGACTGGCTATGGGCCCGTGGGCTGGGGGAGGTGTCCTAGCAGAAGGAGGGCAGGAGGGACAGAGGGAGGGAGGGAGGGAGGGAGGGAGGGAGGGAGGGAGGGAGGGAGGGAGGGAGGGAGGGAGGGAGGGAGGGAGGGAGGGAGGGAGGGAGGGAGGGAGGGAGGGAGGGAGGGAGGGAGGGAGGGAGGGAGGGAGGGAGGGAGGGACAGTTGTGGCACTGCCTGCTGCAGTCTTCCCCTGGCCTTTAGGGAGGATTTCCTCTGCATGAGAGTGAGAGACTCCCATTGGGCCGTGGGCTGCTCCAGCTGCCCTTCCAGGGATGTTGCACAGGGCAGGGAAAGAGTGTGGAGAGTGACCAGGAGCCAGCCCAGAGTTCCCCAGGCCCCTGTGCAGCTTTGGCCATGTCCATTGACATCTGGCTGCCACGGCCTTACCCAACTGCCTTGCAGTGCCCATTTCTCAGAGGCAGAAGGGGATGCCAGCACACCCTGAAAAATGTTCTCATCTGTGCTCCGTTCTAGATGAGGTTGATGGGAAGGCTCCTCCATTAGCTTGGCTGAATGAAGTTCTGAAGCCCTTGGAGCCTCCTGCAGGTATGTTCCCACTGTCCCACCAAGGAATAATTGCTGACAGCCTGCCAGGACAGGTGACAGAAGCTTCTCTGGCTGTTCAATTACAGCTGTGTCTGCAGGGAGGAATTTTCCTGCCCCTTTGCTGATTGCTCCACGCAAGCCTGGCTCCCTTCGCAGGGGTGAGTAGTGTGTCCCTGCTGACCCCACAAGCTGTGCACTGGTTTTGTGGCATCCAGTCCTGAGAAATGGAACTACTTTCTGTTAAGGTCCTCTGAGAGGGAAGAACAAACCTAGAGGAGAGAAGGAATCACTTGAGTCAAACAACATCCTGAAACAAATAGTGGAGAAACTGCACAAAGAGCATGGTGAGAGCATTTCCCTCAGCCTTCCCCTGGGACTCAGCAGCTGGGGGCTTTCCCTGCACATCTGAACATGCTGTGCGCGGAACAGTGGGAAGGAACCCATGGCAGCCTTGCGGCCCCACTGTTGCTTTCACACCTTGCAGGGCTGTTTCCCAGTCCCCAGCCTCTGCATTTGGCACCAGCTGACAGGGTGGCCAAACTGCATCACGGGCCATGCACATTTTGGGATCCCCTGCAATTTCCCAGTGTCTGAGCAGATCAGGAGGCGCAGCTGATTGCAAGGGTGTGCTACTGACAAGGGAGTGCTCTGGCCCAGTGACAAGAGCTTGGGACATTTCCTGATCCATATCAATGTCTTTGACAAGCCTTGCCTCCTGAAGATGCCCCCTCCCCAGTGAGGAACAGCCCCCCTGATCCAGCTGTGCCTCTTCCTTTCTCCAGAGATGGAAGGAGAGGCTGTGCTAAAGGCTGAGTTTCCCGGAGGAACCAGTAGCTCATTGGCAGCCTCTGCTGCAGGAAGGGAGGCGATGCCAGGCACAGTCACTGGAGGTAACTGCTGTGTCTCTGGGCCTGAGCCCTGCTGAGGCTTGAGCTGCCCTCTCTGCTGCTTGGCAGTGCAGGCACAGCCCAGACAAGAGCGGCACAGCCCAGGGGAATTATCCTGAGCAGGCTCAGGGCACTCGGGTACTGAGCAGTCCTGTTGGGGTCCCTCTGTGGGAGACACATCCCGAAACCTGGGAGAGACTGCACAGGGTGACCATGGTGGGGAAAGGGCAGAGGGCAGGAGCAAGGCTCCAGTGTGTCCTGTGAGGACCTGGCTATGTCCCCGGGGCTCTGGGAAGTGTCCCAGCAGAAGGAGAGCAGGAGGGACAGAGGGAGGGAGGGACAGTTGTTGCACTGCCTGCCGCAGTCTACCCTTGGCCTTTAGGGAGGATTTCCTCTGTGGGAGGAAGAACGCCCCCAGCACCCTGGGCTGCTCCCGCTCCCCCTCCAGGGATGTTGCCAGGGCAGGGAAAGAGTGTGGAGAGGACCAGGAGCCAGCCCAGAGCTCCCCAGGCCCCTGTGCAGCTTTGGCCATATCCATTTGCATCTGGTTCCCACAGCCGTACACAACCCCCTTGCAGTACCCAGTTCCCTGAGGCAGAGGGGGACTCCAGCACACCATAGAAATGGTTCTGGTCTGTGCTCCCTTCTAGACTGGGATCATGACTTGGATTATTTGGAAGTCCTGATGAATGATGGTTTGAAGATCTTGGAGGATGTTGGAGGCAAGTTTTCAGTGTGCCTTTCCTGAGAGAATAACCTGAGTCAATGTGACAAGAGCTCACTCATGAGCCATTTCCCTTAACATCATCTTAAGTTTGAAGGAAACTGGAAGCCTTGCCCTGCTCCCTTCTGGAGCCCGGAGCGATCCCACAGGATCGCTATCAGTGGGAGGAAGGAGCATTTGGCTGTCCATCTTCCTCCCATGTGCAATGCCAGTGTGTCCTTCCGTGTGCTCTGTGCAGCCAGGGAGAAGAGCAGAGAGGGAAGGGGCCGGGCTCAGGGCTGCGCCCCCGGGCTGAGCCTTGGGTGCAGCCTGAGGATCTCCTACAGCGCCACGGGAGCTGTTCTGTCCTGCCTTTCTTTGCAGCTGAACCTGTTGCTGAAGGTGGTGCAGCTTCCCAACCCATACCCAGTACTGACCCTCTGGGAGATGCTGAGGGTAGGTCAAGGCCTTTCCCCCTGGGAGAGCTGCCAGCTCAGAGCCCAAAGCTCGGCCAGGGGGGCATCGCTGCAGGTGCCAGGACAGAACCACGCACGTGTGTGCCCTCGCCCTGCACCATCCCCTCAGCGCTCCTGCGGCTCAGTGCTGCTCGTGCAGATCTGCAGAGATGACAGAAGCTCCTGTGGCTTTTGGGTTACAGGTGTGTCTGCAGGGAGGACTTCTCCAGCTCCTGGGCTGGATGCTGCGCACCAACAGACCTCCCGTCGCAGGGGTGAGTAGTGTGCCCCTGCTGACCCCACAGGCTGTGCACTGGTTTTGTGGGATCCATTCCTGGGAAATGGAACAACTCTCTCTCTTTCTCTTAAGGTCCTCCAAAAGGAAAGACCCAAGATACTGCAGCCACAAAGTCTCATGAGTCAAACGAATTCCTGAGACAATCACAGAAGGAAGCACAGGGAGGACAAGGTGGGTACATTCCCCTCAGCCTTCTCTGGGACTCAGCAGCTGGGGGATTTCCTTGCACATCTGGACACGCCGTGCCCGGCACAGTGGGAAGAGATCCATGGCAGCCTGGCTGTCCCGCTACTGCTTTCACGGCCTGCAGGGCTGTTTCCCAGCCTGGCCTGGCTGCAGCTTCTCCCCAGCCTCTGCAAGAAGGCATTTGGCAGCAGCTGACAGGGAGCCCAAACTGCACCACGAGTTATGCACACCCTGAGATCCCCTGCAATTTCCCAGTCTCTGAGCAGATGAGGAGATGCAGCTGTTTGCACAAGGGAGTTCTCTGGCCCCCACAGCCTGGGCATTCTCCTGATCTTTACCTGTGACTTTGACAAGCATTGCCTCCAGAAGATGCCACCTCTCCAATGGGGAATGTTTCCATCTGATCCAGCTGTGCCTCTTCCTTTTTCAAGTGATGGACCAAACATCCCTGCAGAAGGAGGCACATCCCGGAGGAAGCAGTGGCTCAGTGGCAAGCTCTGCTGCAGGGAGGAAGGCGATGCCAGGCGCAGGCACAGGCACAGGAGGTAATTGCTGTGCCGGGCTCAGCCGGGCTCAGCCCTCAGCGGGGCTGTGTGGCAGCAGCTCTTCCCCCAGGCCCTGCCCTTGCACGGGCCGGCAGCAGCCAAAGCTGGAGGCGCCTCGGCTTCCAGGCCTCTGGAGCTCGTTCACAGCCCCGGGGAATCGGGACTCGCGCACCAACGCCCTTCCCGCTGCAGCTGCTCCCGGAGCTGGCCCTGAGTGCCCAGAGGCCCAAGGCACGGGAGCAGCCCCGAGAGGGAGCCCTGCTGCGAGCCCAGGGCCAGAGCCAGCCCTGGCTCCTGACTGGGCAGGGGCTGCACTGGCTCCTGACAGGGCCTGACTCTGTCCCCTGGGGCTGGGGGAGCTGTCCCAGGGCAGGGAGGGCCAGGGCTGGCAGGGGCTGCTCAGAGAAGGGTTTGGCCGTATGCACCGTGCTGCCAGCTCAGCAGTGCAGCACAGCGCGGGCTCACGCTCCCCGTTGCTCCCACAGATGCAGCCAGCACCACAGCACCTCTTCCAGATTCCCAGAAGGGCATCGGAAGGGGTTTCTGTCATGGAACAGGCTACTCGCTAGAGTTAATGGCAGGCATGCTTCTTTTGAAGCTTGTCTTCATGTTGTGCTGCTTTAGAATCTGGTATTCCTGGAAGAGAAAATGGTGAGTGCTTTGTTGCTTTTTCCCTCAAACAGCTTATTTTGAAGTCTCTTATAGACAGGAAAGGTTCCCAGAGAGTCTGCAGTGGAGTTGTGGCCAGTCTGTGGTTGTCCAAAAAACTCTGCTGAGGGTTCTGCTGCTGCTCAGTGCTTTCATTGGCCTCTTAATTGCTGGGCCTTGTCCTGGGGGGCCCGCTGGGGCTGCAGCCACTGCTGGCTCCCACTGAGGCTGCCTGGCCAAGAGCAGCCCCAGGGGCACAGGGCAGAGGTGAGGCAAGGTGGGGAGGAGAAAGAGCAGGGATGAGATTGCCCTTGCAAGGCAGTCGCGCTCTGGGGCCCGCTCCTGGCCAGGGAGCCTGCCCAGAGCCGTGCCCTGCTCGCCGGGGCCTTGGGGGGCAGCTGTCCAGCTGGGCCAAGGTGTGCCAGCAGCTCCAGCTGGGCTGGGGAGCCTTGCCAGCTCTGGGCCCTGCTGTGTAGGAGGGTCCCAGTGTGCCACTGGCAGCTGGTGGCCTCAGGCTCTCCTCTCTTTCCATAGTCGCAGCTCTGGACAGGAGATGAAAGCAGTGGCTTCCCCTCACACCCAGACTGCTTGTGGAGCACCTCCAGCAGTAATAAGGGCCTGGTCAGCCCTTTCTGGAGTTCTGAGAAGAGGACAGCAGTAGATCTGTCTACGAGGAAATCTCCAAAGACCCTGTAGATCCCACTGCCACTTCCTCTCCCCATGGGTATCCCCAAGCTGCCTTCACCCGTTTTTGATCTCCCTCTGTCCCGTCCCAGCCCATTCCCCAGTTCTTCTAAAGACCCCGGTACCAGCCCAGCACCCTCCAGCCCCGAGACCAACATGGTCCCTCCTCTGCCCCTAAGCTCCCTGGCCCTGCCCCCTAAACGCTATTGAAGGTAACCCCCCGCCCCTGCCAGGGTAGGTGATGGCCCCCACTTCGGTTGCAATAAAGAGATGGAGCTGTCACCCCCGTGTCCGGGTGGTACCACCAGCAAAGCCCAGCCAGCACCAGCACTGGCTGAGCTCCATGCCCAGGAGCAGCCGTGGATGCCCACGGTGAGGGCAGGCAGGAGCCAGGCAGGGGCTGCTGTGAGCAGCGGCGGGGCCCCGAGGGGCTGGGGGAGCCCATGCTGAGTGTCCCTGGGCTGAGGGCACATTTCCTTCTGTGGGATCATCTGGGCCTGGAGCTCCTCCAGTGGCATGCCCAGGAAAAGAGGGAAGCCATCAAGAACATCTCCAGGGACACAGCCTGACCTGCAATGCCAGCAGGCAAAACAAAGCTCCTCCCTAATTAACACACACTTGATAGGACCTAATTGATGGGCCATCAGCAATCCAGGGTGCTGCACAGGGTCTGCTCCTCTGGGCGGGGGCCAGAAGGGAAGGGAAGGGCTGTGTGGCCTCGGGGCCTGATGGGGCTGATGAACAGCCCCAGAGGCACAGCAAGCCAGCTGCAATCACACTTGATTTCCAGGTCAAAACACTTGGCCTAGCTGGCCTGGGCTTCCCCATAAGGCACGTGGGGGCTTTGGAGTCCCCCAAAGGGTGCACGAGGGACTAGGGTCCCTTGTGAGACACACAGGGATATTTTAGGTTCTCTCTGAGGCATGGAGGACTCTGGGGGTCCACTGTAAGTCATGCAAGGGATTTGGAATCCTGTGTGAGGCACGCAGGGGGCTTGGGATGTCTCCCACGGTGTGCAGGGTGCTGGGGGTCTCTGCTGAGGCCCGTGACGGGGTTTTGGGGTCTCATTTCAGATGTGGAGAGGGCTGCGGACTCTCATAAGCGTGCCGGTGCTTTGCGTCCCTCCTGCTGCAGGCAGTGGGGCTGGAGTCTCTTTTGAGGCACGCAGGGGGCGGAGCCCTCCCGGCTTCCCTGCTTGGCCCTCCCGGGCCCGTCCGGCTCGGGGCTGCCGCGGCCCAGGGGCAGCCGCCCTGCCGGGACGGCTGTGGCGAGGGGGCGAGGCGGAGCTGCCCCGCCGGGTCGCGCTGCACGGGCACGGCACGGGCGGTGCTGAGCTCCGGGCAGGCGGCACCCCGAGCCCAGGGGCCGCAGCCCCGGCCCTGCCTCCAGCGGAGCCGGGCACAGGCAGCCCCGCAGGCAGAGCGGCGGGACCGGGCACCGCTCAGCGCCCGAGGGGACGGAACCGATGCCACAGGAGCCTGGGGAGCCCTGAGCAGGGCCCTGGCGCTGCCCGCCCGGCTCTCCCGGGCCTGTGGCCATCCCGGGCACCAAGGGCTCGCTCTGTGTCGCGCTCTTCCCGCCCAGCGGGGCTCCGGCTGAGCGCCCGGCTCCTGCCACTGCCTTGGGAACGCTGAGGGGCATTCGGGGACGGAACTGAACTTGCCACGGAGAGAATTCATAGGAGACTTGTTTAGGCCTCTTGCAGACTTGTTTAGGCCCTCTTTAAGTTGACAAACAACTTAAAATCCCAGGCTGAATCGTGTGCTTTAACGTGTGGGTGTAATAAAAAGGTCTTTGTTCATCAAAACGAACATTGAAAGAAGATAAGAATTTAAACTGAATAGAGAATTTCAGACTGTGAGAAGAGAAAGAGGAGAAAAAAGGGGGGGGGCTTGATAAACAACAAGTATTCTGCTTAAGAATTGTGCAAATGCAGCTAGCACAGAAGACTGTGTAACTAACTATATACAAGCTAACTTTTAGGCCAAGGACAACCGGCAAAGAAGATAAGGAGCCTTCATCCCCATGACCACCAAGGGCAGAGAGAAAAAGGACCCCCTAGCAACCAATTGCACCGGCGCAGAGTACATCGAGAGAAAATACGTCAACCGAAAAAAAGGGGGGACTATAAAAACAAAAAGGTCAAAGGGGGAAGGTGCGCCGTGGCAGAGTGGAAACACCCCGGCCGCCCAGCGCTGTTTTTTGCTTAATACCGCTTGCTTAATAAATTCTTGTTAATTGATTTATCTATAATTAGCCTCCCCAATTGAATTTGTCCATAACATGGGGATTCCTTGAAGACGCTTTGTAACTCCCCGTGGTGCCGGGCCGGGCCGTGTCCCAGCGAGCACCAACAGCCAGGAGCTCCGATGCATGCAGCATGGCTGGCACCAGGGAAACGAGTCAACATCCCTACAGCTGCCCGCTCTGCCTGCAGGGCTGTCACGCAACAGCAATGTTCCAGCAAGAACAGGCATTTTTACATCCTCAGGACGATGTGCTCTTGTGGTCCTGGTGGTGGGTCAGAGAGAAAAGCCAAATGTGACAGACTGAACTTGACTGTAGGAGAGGGATGGCTCAGCAGAGGACCTGGGGACCTGCGGTGCCAGCCAGTGACCGGGCACTCGGACACAGCAGGAAGACCCCGACTATCCCACTTCAGCTGGGAGGGTATAAAAGCCCAGAGGTTCTTTGTTCAGGGTCCCCCAGAGGCACCAGCTCAAGCTGCCACTGTTCCACCACGATAAAATTGTTCTAGGGATCCAGAGGTCTGACACTCTGCTATGGAGGACATTCCACATTTCCAATCTTTTGGGCATTTAGGAGCTTTTGATTTTGCTCTGCACCCAAGAAAAACAAACCCCCAAATGTGCACAAATAACTCCTTTAGCATTTCCTCCTTTTATTTTCAGCCGATTTTTACATTGCTCTCTGCTATCTTGTCCTTGCGATAAATTAATGCTCCAATTTCTTAATTAAAGAAAAAGTATTAATTGGTCCAAATAAAAATTTAGAGAATAACAATGAAAAGCCACTATCCAAAAAAAGGTCAGGGCCGAGCCCGGGTATCGGCGCTGGGTGAGACACAGGCTTGACCGCTACAGCAGAGGGTCCCCTATGCTTCACGCCGACTGTCCTGCCTGAGCAATTTTTATACGGTTTTTCTTGCCCGAGGCAGAGTCCCTTTTCTTCCTTTTTGGACTGCACATATTCAGGTGGAGTTCTTTCTCTGTGGCAAGTTGAACAAAACACGTCCGGAGAGTGATGAGCACCCATGATCGCGTTCCCGGAATTCGGCATTGAGACGTATCTCCCCGATGGCTCCGGCTATCTCAATCTCAGATATTTATCGCGTATTCTTCGTCCCGGGTGTTCCTCAGACCGCCTTGATGGACGATCCATCTCCGGGCTGGCCACGTTCATTTGATTGTAAATTAAGTTCTCCCTCCCTTGTCCAGGTGGTTTTGACATTGTGTTGCAATCCCTGTCACTGGCATGTGCGTTTTAAAACTTCTTATAAGAGTATATCTTAACAGTACATGGCAATAAAATATACAACAATTTTATTTGCACGAATTATCATATACACATAGAACAATCCCTCCCCTTCTATATAAACATATTAATACGTGCTTTCTCTACCTTCTACACAACTACGTTTACTGGTGCTTTATCTTATCATCTTATTTCTCAAATCTTAGTTACCTCAAGGTTCATTATGCCAGTCTTCCCTCGGAATTCCCTGATACAGTCTGTAGACCTCCCCTTCCCCTTTTATCTGTTCTTCAAATCTGGCCAAAGCATCTGCTGCTCTACGGTGTACGTTTTCCTCTCCCAGTTTCATTATTTTTGATACTTGATTTGTTTTTCCCATCGCACATTCTGGGTCTGTGGGCATGGCTGCTGCTTGCGTGCCCTGTACTACGGAATGTATCAACCTAATAAAGCATGGTATCAGGCAGGGTAGGAGTATGATCCCGGCTATTGAACATAATATAAAGAGTATTACCTTCTTCCACCATGCTCCATCAAACAGATAATCCCACCAGGATGCTTGGAGTATGGAGTTCCATTTTTGTACTGGAACATGTGCTCCCCTTTTAATTTCTGTTGCCAGGCCTCTGATGCTTTCCCCATAGTCATCAATCTCTACACAACATTCCGATTCATTAAATTTTCCACAGACCCCTCCCTCTTCTGCTAATAAATAGTCGAGGGCTTATGCTGTTTTGATATACAAAGGCCCTCATCTGGGAGTGTTGTTTAGATAGCAGCTCGAGGGCGTCCGAGGTGTGGTTACAAACGACCTCCACCACTGCCTGCAGTCTTATCAGCCGGTTTAACAGATAAATCTGGGGCAAGCACATTTCTCTCTCTCTCTCAGGATTTTTCATGGGGGTACACTGAGAGAAAGAAAGAGAAAATAATTTCTGTTTCTGCTCCTTGTTTTTCTGATGTGGAATGTGCTTGGAGAATTGTTTACCTGGGGTGATTGCTTGATTGGATGCTGGTGAGGATTGTTTGGACCTGGTGGCCAATCGGATCCACCTGTGTCTGGACTCTGGCGAACAGGGTCACGAGTTATTAGTTAGTTCGATATGGTAGTTAGAGAAAGTAGCGTGTAGTTTTTAGTAGCCTCCTTTATATAGTATATTAATGTATTATAGCATAAAGAATAAATAAAGAAATCATTCAGCCTTCTGAACTGAGTCGGACATCATCATTCTTCCCATTGGGTTCGCCTGCATTTTACAACAAAATCGGGCTCCTATACCCCCAGCTTCCATCCTGAGCCCATGTTGCAGGACCATAATATTCGATTATCCTTTCTGCGGGCCACTCCTCCTCACCCCAAGTCTGACCCCCACCAAAAACAGGGACCTTCTTTTTTACCTCCCTTCTCTTCCTGCTCAGTGTTTCGTATAAGGGGGGCCCAAGTGAGCTGCGTTCTGACCGAGGTAGGGTAAAGAAAGCAGGTCTGATTAATCCTATTATACGTGATCCTTTCCACTGCTGAGGCAACTCGCTGTATGCTTTCTTCCCACAGATCCAATACAAACCATTCGGGGCTTTCCACCTGACGTTTTTGATTTTGCGTTCGTTCGAGAACCCCCTCAACTCCTCCAAGGATTGGTAAGGGTTAGTTCCAGAGCTTTTGTTCCAGCAAAGTCCAATTTTTTCACTCCATTCACATTTGTCTCTTTTTCCTTGGCTCCAGTACCCTGTAGGGTTCTCAGGTTGCCACACTCTGCTTTTGTTAGAGGAGTTTATTGTCAGAGTGGACACACATGGAGCGTATCCTACCATTTCAATGTATTCCTTTGCCTCCCTGCTAACGCAGAACATCCCAATCACTCTTTTGCCCAAGACCCAACCCTCAGGTCTCTGAATTGTTTTTGAGGTTTTGGCATTATCCCATTTTAGGAGTTGCTCTGGGGCTAGGCTCTCACCTTTCCAAGGCCACTTTTCCGCTGATTTGAGCCCCCCGCAGATCCAGCAATTAGATAAGCCCAATTCCGTTGCGATTTCCTGCATCAGATCCACAAATAGGTTTTGATCTGAGGCAGGTAAACCCCAGCTGGTATACTGCTTTTCCAGCTGATCATACTGCTCGCTTAGGGTTCTCAGCCTTTCCTGCTCCATCCTTCTTTTCCTCATTTCTGCTTCCTGTTTTCTCAGCTCCTGTGATAGCTGTTTCATTTTGCTCCCTGGGTCCACTCCCTCTTTGTTCCTCGAAAAGCAGAACATTCGGTCATATTGCAAGCCAACTCAGTCATCCTGATCCTCTAAAAGGTCCAAGATAACCGGCTCACCTTTGAGGGACGTCTTAGTTTCATACTTTAAGTTCTTCCCCACCCAGTATGTTTTACCACCCATAACATACATTCCCAACTGGTTATTGTCATTGCATAACGGATTGGCCCGAAAGTATGCTACAAACACTGACTCCATTTTTCCCCCGGTCCATACTGTTCGGTTACATTTATCACAGATCGGGACAGGTACCTGTTCAGTATTTCTTTTATGTACCTTGCGCTCTGACCGCCCGTCCTTAGGGGTCACCTTTTGTGTATACCACCTTGTTCTTCCTTTTAGCCTGCTATTCCCCTGCTGAGTGCTGTTCCTGGGGCAGTGCCCCTTTATCTTACCCTTGCTGCAGTTCTTTGGGACTGGGGATGTCGGAGCCTCCGATTCCCCGTGTTCTTTCTGGGCAGTCTGTACGCAGTGCCCGCACCCGTTGCCGGGGCCTTGCACCTCTGTGCTGGGCAAGTTCCTCAAACGCGTACCGGTCTTGAGGCACATTACCAGATTCAGGTAGATCAGGACCCCCACGATTATTATTATTCCTCTGCCTCTGCCTGCGCCCACTGGGGTGCCACCAGTGGCGAAGTAAGCCATCTCCTCGGCAGCAAGAATAGTCTTCTGTGCTGTCATACCTGCACCGAGCTGCACACCTCCGTTTAAAGACACCCCACCTCGACAGTTTAACTGTGTCTGCACTGCAGCGTACTTTATTTAACCTTCAGCACTCGATAGCAAGAATTTGAGCCTTTGATTTCAATTTTTCCCTTATCCCGGTTTGGAACACACAAAACCAAATTTCAGAATCTACGTCGATTATCCCCAGTCTTGTGGCAAGCTCTAAGATACGGCTAGTCAGGCACAGTTCTTCTTCCAGGCACTTATCACACAAACCCCTTGGCCAATACCCCCTTCTACAGCGTATGACCCAAACCTCGTTACAGTAACTCACATTTGAAATGCACAAATGGGTAACATTCACAATCGGGCTTAGTGCACCTTATCGGCTCCCTACCAGTCATTTACTTGGTCGACGCAAAGTGAGCTTTAGGTCCCCAGGTGGAGAGGTGATTTTCCACTCTGCCGTCTCTTCCCGTGGCTCGACCTTCTTTACTCGGGATGCGTGGGTCCAACCCTTTTCTGCTGTTCGTATGGCTGTATCTGTGGTTAAGAGGACAAGAAAAGCGCCTTCCCAGTGAAGTGTTAATGGGACCTCTTCCCATGTTTTTATGAGCACCTTGTCCCCTGGTTGTATTCTGTGTATGGAGAAGCCTAAAGGGGTATTTTGTGTCAGGATTCCCTGTTTCCACAATTCCTGTAGATTTTTACTTATAGATATGAGGTGTGGTTGTATCTGTCCATCTTCTATCCTTGGATGCCCTACTGGCATACCATGTTCATATGGCATCCCATACAGCATTTCAAAAGGTGACAGCCCAGTCTCGGAGTGAGGCATGGTTCGAATATTTAATAAGGCTAAGGGGAGACACTTTAACCAAGACATTTTTGCTTCCAAAATTAATTTTGCCAGTTGAGCCTTTAATGTTTGGTTCATCCTTTCAACTTGTCCAGAGCTCTGGGGATGCCAAGGGGTGTGGTATTCCCGCCGGCTCCCTAGAGAGTCAGCTAGTTGTCTAACAATTTTTGAAGTGCGTGCCTTGATCCGAATCTATGCATTTTATTAACCCATATCGGGGAATGATTTCTTCCAGTAGAAATGTTGATACTGTTTGAGCCGTTGCCCGAGAGCTCGGGAGGGCTTCTACCCAGTGAGTTAGTTTGTCTACTATTACTAAGAAGAATTTGCATCTCCCCACCTTAGGCAGATCAGTAAAATCTACCTGAATCCTTTCAAAAGGTCTGTATGCCAGTGGGCGGCTTCCCAGTGCCACCTTTCGGGTCCTTGCCTGATTAATCCTTTGACAAACCATACATCCCTGTACCTCTTGTTTGGCTAATTCATAAATCCCTTTGCACCCGAAAAATCTCAGGAATTGCTCTGCCAGGGCCTGAGCACCCCAGTGTGTTTGTTGATGCGATCTCCTCAGGATCTTTCTGGTGTAGTCCTTAGACAATAACTCCCTTCCGTTTGGCAATTTCCACTTACCTCCTTCTAGCCGGCCTCCTATCTTCTCGTACCCCTCGATTTCCTTCGGGGAGGGGTGGGGAGGATACTCCTGAACCTCCCCTTCCTCGATTCCCGGGGTACTTGCCTCCATCAAAGCCGTGCTTTTGGCCTCTTTGTCTGCAAAATTGTTCCCTCTGGTGCGGAAGCGCATTCCCGTTTGGTGCCCCTTTACATGGACTACAGCAATTGCCTCTGGCCCCCTTATAGCCTTTAAGATCCGTCTGATTATTTCCTCATGCACCAGCCCTTTTCCCCAGGTATTGAGCAGCCCCCTTTCCTCCCAATTCCTCCAAAACGTGTGTACCACCCCAAATGCCTATTTTGAATCTGTACAAATTGTTCCTTTTCTCCCTTCTAATTTCCACAAGGCCCTCAATACCGCATATAACACACAAGCCTGTGCTGACCACCCAGCATTCAGGGGCCCAGATTCCACCACGTCCCCGGTCCTTCTATCCACCACCGCATAACCCAACTTCCTTTTCCTGACTATGACCCTTGCAGACCCATCCACAAACCATTTCTCACCTTCTTCCAATTCTTCCTCTTCCAAGTCTGGTCTTATTTTAGTTTGTAGTTCCACCACTTCGGCACAGTCGTGGAAAGGCACTCCTGCTGCCTCCCCAAATAGGAATTGTGAGGGGTCTTGGGCCGAGGTAGTCCACAACTCCAAATCCTGGGAGTGGATTAATATAGTATTCTAGGAGCCTGGCATCAGTCAGCCATGTATCAGCCTTTTGCTGCAGAATGCTCCGTATACTATGTGGGGTGTCAACTACCAGTGCTGCCCTGAAGGTTACCGTCTTAGCTTCTTCTACTAATATTGCTACTACTACAACTGCTTGTAAGCAGGTGGACCACCCTCTACGTACAGGGTCTAGAAGCTTTGATACGTATCCCACTGGCTTCCTGGCCCCTGCCCAGTCCTGGGTTAGAACCCCATGGGCAGTGTGATTGCTGACGTCCACAAACAGTTGAAAAGGTTTCCTTACATCAGGAAGGCTCAACACCGGGGCAGCCACAAGAGTGTCCTTTATTTCCTTAAAACCTTCCTCATCCTGCTTTGTTCACTTGAGCTTATCCATGGTAAGCTTTTCGTAAAGAAACCTTACCTTCTCGCTGTATCCCTCGATCCATTGCCGGCAGTATCCTAGAAGCCCCAGCAGCTGCCTGACCTCCCTCTTTGTCTGGGGAGGGGGGTAAGGTGATAATACCAGTTATCCTGTCCGGACCCAGCTTCTTTTTACCCTTTGTTAACCAGTGTCCTAGGTACTTGACCTCGGGCTCTGTGAACTGTAATTTGGATTTTGAGACCTTCAACCCTTTCTCCCCCAGAAAGTTTAATAGTGCTATTGTACCTGCCTGTACCTTCTCCTCCCTGGGTCCGGCTACCAACAGATCATCCACCTATTGTAATAACTTGGTCCCTTTGACTGGCACAAACTCACTTAAGAGTTTCTCAAGGACTTGCCCAAATAGGTTGGGCGAATCTACAAAGCCCTGAGGCAAGGATGTCCACCTTAATTGTTGCTTTCTAGTTGTGTCCAGGTTCTCCCATTGAAATGCGAAATAGTCCTGACTTTCCCAGGCTAGCGGACAAGTCCCAAAGGCATCCTTTAAATCTATTGCACTGTACCAGGTATCTGCCGGGGATACGTTATTCAGTAGTGCGGACGGGTTCGAGACGGTAGGAAACAAGGTTTTTGTCCTTTGATTTACCGCCCGCAAATCTTGCACCAGCCTACAACTACCATCCACCTTTTGTACTGCCAGGATAGGAGTATTATGTCTTGACATACACAGCTCTAATGTGCCCTTCTTGATTAGATCCTCTATTACAGGTTTCAGTCCCCTCCTACCTTCCATGGGAATTGGGTACTCTTTGATCCTGATCGGATCCTCTGGCCTCTCAATCTCAATGTGAATAGGCTCCATATTTAACCTCCCCGCCTCTCCCTGTGTGTGCCACACTTTAGGGTTTATTTTATTCTCATCCTCCACGGTCAGTTTGTATAAAGTTACCGTTAGCTGGGAGTCCTGTGCTATCAGGCTTAGCCCCGGGACTACCATTAAATCCCTCCCCAGCAAGTTATAATCTGCTTCTTCTACCAGCAGTAAGTTCCCCAGGCAAAACTTATTTTCCAATTCCATTTCCACATTTTTCAAAACCGGTACCTTAAATGGTTCTCCTTTGGCCCCGATGACCACCATTGAGTCCTTACTTTTAGTACATCCCGGTGGCAGTCGCTGAACTGTGGTTCTTTCTGCGCCTGAATCCGCCAAAAATACCAATTCTTGTTTCTGGGGTCCAATTTTTAACTTGTATCAAGGGCTCTCCAGGTGTTCTGGACCCCAAATTATAGAGCCCCTGACACCGCTAATCCTCCTGAAAAATTTGTTCATCCTTTATTCTTTTCTTGCACTCCCTCTTGAAGTGCCCTCTCTGTTTACAGTGAAAGCACTCAGGGCCACTTACCTGTTTGTTTGTGCCCTTCTTCTGAGGGGGGTTCAGCTTGCCCCGGGGCCGTTGCGTTGGTGCCGGCTTTCCGGGATTCTGAAGCCGCTCCTGTTTTTGCGCTTCCCGTACCGCCGCCACCAACACCCTTGCTTGAGCCTTTTGTTTTTCGTCGTCCCGCCTCATGTAAACCTTCTGTGCCTCCCTTAGCAATTCTTGGAGGCTTTTCTCTTGCCATATCTCTATTCTTTCTAGCTTTTTCCACATGTCCTCCCACGTTTTAGCAATAAATTGTGTTTTTAACAAAATAGCCCCAAGCAGAAAATTAGGGTCAGTGCCTGAATACATCTGGAGACTTTTTCTTAACCGTTCCAGCCATTTGGTAGGTGTTTCAACCCTCCCCTGGCATTCCCCCAATGCTTTACTGATGTTCTGCCCCTTTGGTACCGCCCCCTCAATTCCCTGTATTACCATGTTCCTCAGCCCTATCATTTTGAGCCGATCCTCCTCCGACTGGGCATTCCATGATGGCCTCTGTTCAGGCCACCTCTCGGCCCCGCTCCCCCCGCCCGGGGATTCCTGTGTTCCCAATCCGTTATTGCAGCCTGCCGTATCATGTCCCCTTCCTCGGTGTCGAACAACGACCTCAGAATGGTGCAGATAGCATCATATGAATAGATACTGTTCCCCAAAAACTCATCCAGCCTCTCCGCTACCCCCAGAGGGTCATCCATTAATTTCCCCGTTTCCCTTCTGAAGGCTCTTACGTCTCCCATATTGATAGGCACATTTACATGCCCAATGTCTCCGGGAGCGGTTGGTACTTCCCTTAGGGGTAGAGACCGGGTCTGTCCCCTTCCCCCTCACTATCGCCATGGTTCTCCCTCTGCGTCTTGCGACGCGTCCTGCTGGCTGGAGGAGAGGCAGTTTCGCCGGCAGGGAGTGTGTGCCCGGGGCCGTCCGCCTGCTGTGGCACAGGCGGGGGCTGAGAGGGACCCGGCGGGTCCGGCACCGCCAGAGCCGGGGGCTGTATATTACACGGCGGTGCCTGTGCCTGTGCGGGTTGAGGCGGGTGATCCACTGGAGCGGGCACTGGGGGCTGGACCTGGTTTAGGTATGGGGGTGGAAGGTTGTCCAAGGGCTCCCAGGTCTCACCCTGATCTATGTTAACACCCTGAGTTCGGACCGGGAATAGCCTGACACCAGCATATTCCCACAATCTGGCATAGTCCAGCTCCTCCCCTTCTGGCCCGCTTTCTTCATATATACCATCGTATAAGGCCTGACACATTCTTGTATCAAATGTGCCAAACATGGGCCAAAACTGCTATTTCCCAATTTCCATGTTCCCCCATACCTCCACACAGTAATGTATCATCTTTTCCTTAGATTTCCTCCGTCTCTGGGGGCAGTGCTCCCAATGCTCCAAAATCCACCCCAATGGGCTTCCCCTTGGGATTTCTGGCAAACAGTCCTGCTGCCCTTTACCAGGTATCCCCTGGGATTTTCCCTGAATTTTACTCTTTTTCTGCCCCATACCTCAACAAGCCTGCTTACCTCAATTCCTTTACCAAAGTCCTTGAATCCGTCCTGGATGATACTGAGGTTTTAGCCTGTCCCGATTGAATGTTACCAGCCTATCACTCACAGCAAACCGCTCTGTGGACCAGCAACTGGTGGTGAGCTCTCTTACCTTTTCCCCGGACTTCCAAAGTCCTGGACCAAAGAGGTTTACTGTTGTAGATGTCGGCGAACCCAATGGGAAGAACGATGATGTCCAACTCCACCTCAGAAGGCCGAACGATTTCTCCACCATAACTATGCTACAACACACCAATATGCTATATAAAAGAGGATACCAAACACTACATGCCACTTTCTCTGACCATCATATCTAACTCCTCACAATTCGTGACCCTGTTCTCCAGAGCCCAGACACAGGTGGATCCAATTGGCTGTCAGGCCCAAACAATCCACCATGATCCAACCAAGCGCTCACTCTGGGTAAACAATTCTCCAAACACATTCCACAAGAGAAAAACAAGGAGCAGAAATAGAAATTGTTTTCTCTTTCATTTCTCTCTGTGCACCTCAATAAAAAATCCTGAGAGAGAGAGAAATGTGCTTGCCACAGTTTACCAGTTCTCAAACACCCGAGAACATACCCTCCCTCATCAATCTGCCTGTGATCGAACCCCTGAACTCCCTGAGTTGCACGCTTTACGCGTAAAATGAGATTTCCCCATTCCGTTTGCTTCCCCCGCAACCGACCACTTTCCTCGTGGAAGAGTGGAACTGCGATCGTCTTGGGGCCTCTCTCACCCCGTGACAATGTCACATCTCACACACATGCTCGATCACCCCTCACTCAACCATGCGATACTTACGGTCCTTTTTCCCGCGTGGATTCTTCATGCATGTAGATTTTTATGAGTGAAAAAAATTAACCGCGGCCTCGGAGATTCTGCTCCGAGTTCCCAAGAGCTCTGGGCCCGTTTTATCCCCCTTTTTTGATAGTGGCTCTGGCTCCGAATTCAAAATCTGTTTGGTTCTACGGGACTCCCCAGTGCCCTCCAGCCGTTGAAATTGGCAGGGCGCCGCCTAGACAAAAAAGGGTTTCCCCAGACCCCCAAATCAGATCACATCAAGGCTCACCAAGATTGTTATAAATGAATGCTCCAATTTATTAATTTAAAAAAATGTATTTATTGGACCAAATAAAAATTTAGAGAATAACAATGAAAAGCCACTATCCAAAAAAAGGCAGTGCTCTGAACCCGGGTATCAGCACTTCGGTGAGACACAGGTTTGACCGCTACAGCAGAGGGTCCCCTATGCTTCACGCCGACTGTCCTGCCCGAGCAATTTTTATATGGTTTTTCTTGCCCGAGGCAGAGTCCCTTTTCTTCCTTTTTGGACTGCACATATTCAGGTGGAGTTCTTTCTCTGTGGCAAGTTGAACAAAACACGTCCGGAGAGTGATGAGCACCCATGATCACGTTCCCGGAATTCGGCATTGAGATGTATCTCCCCGATGGCTCCGGCTATCTCAATCTCAGATATTTATCACGTATTCTTCGTCCCGGGTGTTCCTCAGACCGCCTTGATGGACGATCCATCTCCTGGCTGGCCAAGTTCATTTGATTGTAAATTAAGTTCTCCCTCCCTTGTCCAGGTGGTTTTGACATTGTGTTGCAATCCCTGTCACTGGCATGTGCATTTTAAAACTTCTTATAAGAGTATATCTTAACAGTACATGACAATAAAATATACAACAATCTTCTTTGCACAGATTATCATATACATCTAGAACATCCTCATCTTTCCAAAATTCCTGTGCCTATTTAAGTCCAGCCTGGGATGGTGCCCCCATTTTTAGTTCAGTTCTGTAGCGATTTATCCCCAGCAATCCTGCTGACCACATCCATTTCAATGCTGCAAAAACCTAACTCTGGGCTGCAGTATGTGAATCACGCTCTGGTGTGTGAGGTGGCAGAGCAGCAGAGGAGGCATTCTTCAGAAGGGACATTTGGTAGATTAGTGAAGTGACTGTCAGAACCCGGGCTCGTTCTTAGAACGCCTGCGCCACACCAGGAGTGCGGAACTGCCTCGGCAGGGGGATTTACCAGAGGCAGAACCTTTAGAGCCACTTGCTGGAAGGTGCCAGAAACAAGCCACAACAGGGACCAGGCAGAGGAGAGAGGAGGCAGCTCTCTGTCTTGAGGTTCCACAAGAAAGGGTTTATTTCAGGTGAAAAGAACAGAAACAAAGAGCCCCGGGCACTCCTGTGCAAGATACAAGTCAGGGGGCGCATACAAACAGCTAACCAACAGGGAATCCTCAGGGGAGGAGTGGGGGGATTACACCAAGTGTCTGGAGCCAGTTGGGGTAGGAGGGTGGAGGGGATGGGCCACATGGGCCAGTGGGGCTTCGAGGAATAGGGGAATTCCAAAGGGGTGTTGCAATCAGGGATTGGCCCCATGTGAAAGTGGCAGGGAAGGTTCGGGGACCAAGGGACTGGGTTGCTATGACAGGCAGGGAAAGAGCTGAACAAGAGGCGGGGAATGGCATGAGGGTCAGCTTTGAGGGAGGGTAAAACCCAGGGGCAAGCAAACTCAGGGTGAAAATTGGGGTACAACAGAACAAACCACCTAACAAGGAAACAATAAAATAAATTTGTACCGTAACAATCAAGAGCGTCTCCAGGCACACAGTCTGACCAGCAATGTCAGCAGGCAAAATAAAGGTTTTGCTGAGCAATGGCCCTTGGATGAAGCAAAACATTTACAATCAGAGCAGTCCATTTGTACAGATGGGGGTACACTCTGGGGGTACAGCCAATGCCATGAGGTCACAGCAGGCTCTGGGGTCACAGCAGGCTGAGGTCACAGCAGGCTCTGAGGTCACAGAGGTGCCAGAGCCCCGTGGCTGCACAGCACCACAAGGACCGAGCAGTCAGTCCTTGAGCACAACTGTTGCAGCAGCAGCGGCGGTGGCAGCAGTGGTGCTGACATTGGGACAGCGGTGTCAGGACAGCGGTGGCAGCAAGAGCTGAGGGACTGGCAGAGGGCGAGGCACCATGGCCCTTGCTCTACGCCTCTTCCTCCCGCTCCTCCTGGCCGTGGCCCTGCCTGCCAGGGCTGCCCAGGCTGCTCCGTTGCAAGCGCAGGGAACAGGTGAGCCGGCAGCCTGGCTCCCCTTTCCCGGGAGAGCGCTCCCTGCTTGCCGGGAAGCGCTGGGGGATGGTTTTCCCCTGGGCTTTAGGGAGGGTTTCCGCTGTGGGAGGGAGAGAGTCCCAATGGGCCCTGGGCTGCTCCACCCTCCCTGCCAGGGATGTTGCACAGGGCCTGCAAGGAGGATGGAGAGTGACCAGGAGCCAGCCCAGCGCTCCCCAGGCCCCTGTGCAGCTTTGGCCGTGTCCTTTCACATCTGGCTGCCACGGCCTTACCCAACTGCCTTGCAGTGCCCCGCTCCCAAAGACAGAAGGGGATCCCAGCACACCATTGAAATGGTTCTGATCTGTGCTCCCTTCTAGACTGGGATCATGACTTGGATTATTTGGAAGTCCTGATGAATGACGGCTTGAAGTTCTTGGAGGATGTTGAAGGCAAGTTTTCAGTGTGCCTTTCCTGAGAGAATAACCTGAGTCAATGTGACAAGAGCTCACTCATGAGCCATTTCCCTTAACATCATCTTAAGTTTGAAGGAAACTGGAAGCCTTGCCCTGCTCCCTTCTGGAGCCCAGAGCGATCCCACACGATCGCTGTCAGTGGGAGGAAGGAGCATTTGGCTGTCCATCTTCCTCCCATGTGCAATGCCAGTGTGTCCTTCCGTGTGCTCTGTGCAGCCACAGAGGAGAGCAGAGAGGGAAGGGGCCGGGCTCAGGGCTGCGCCCCCGGGCTGAGCCTTGGGTGCAGCCTGAGGATCTCCTACAGCGCCACGGGAGCTGTTCTGTCCTGCCTTTCTTTGCAGCTGAACCTGTTGCTGAAGGTGGTGCAGCTTCCCAACCCATACCCAGTACTGACCCTCTGGGAGATGCTGAGGGTAGGTCAAGGCCTTTCCCCCTGGGAGAGCTGCCAGCTCAGAGCCCAAAGCTCGGCCAGGGGGGCATTGCTGCAGGTGCCAGGACAGAGCCATGCACGTGTGTGCCCTCGCCCTGCACCATCCCCTCAGCACTTCTGCGGCTCAGTGGTGCCCGTGCAGATCTGCAGAGATGACAGAAGCTCCTGTGGCTGTTGAGTTACAGGTGTGTCGGCAGAGAGGACTTTCCCAGGACCTTTGGTGGAAGTTGCACACAAGCCCAGCTCCCATCACAAGGGTGAGTGGTGTGTCCCTGCTCACCCCACAGGCTGTGCACTGCTTTTGTGCCATCCAGTCCTGGGAAATGGAAATATTTTGCTCTAAGGTCCTCCAACAGAGAAGATCAAAGACACAGCAAACAAGATATCCCTGGAACCATCTGAACTCATGTGGCAAATGCTGAGGGAAATGCTGCAGGGAGGACAAGGTGGGAGCATTTCCCTCAGCCTTCCCCTGGGACTCAGCAGCCGGGGGCGTTCCTTCCACATCTGGACACACCGTGCCTGGCACAGCGGGACGGGATCCATGGCAACCTGGCTGCCCCGCTGCTGCTTTCACGGCCTGCAGGGCTGTTTCCCGGCCTGGCCTGGCTGCAGCTTCTCCCCAGCCGCTGCAGGAAGGCATTTGGCAGCAGCTGACAGGGAGCCCAAACTGCACCGTGGGCCGTGCACACCCTGAGATCCCCTGCAATTTCCCAGTCTTTGGGTAGATCAGGTTTAGGGGCTGTTTGGAGAAGGGACCAGCATCCAACAGTCCCAAAATCCTGAGTGTTTTTCGATCCTTACCCATGCCTTTCACAAGTATCGCCTCCTGAAGCTGTCACTTTCCCCATTCCCAAAAGGGAATGTTTCCATCTGATCCAGCTGTCTCTTTTCCATTCTCCAGAGATGGAAGGAGAGGCTGTGCAGAAGGAAGCATTTCCCAGAGGAAGCAGTGATTCTGTGCCAGCCTCTGCTGCAGGAAGGGAGGCGATGCCAGGCACAGTCACTGGAGGTAATTGCTGTGCCTCTGGGCCTGAGCCCTGCTGAGGCTTGAGCTGCCCTCTCTGCTGCTTGGCAGTGTGGGCACAGCCCGGAAAAGATCGGCACAGCCAAGAGGAATTATCCTGAGCAGGCTCAGGGCACTTGGGTACTGAGCAGTCCTGCTGGGGTCCCTCTGTGGGAGACACATCCCGAAACCTGGGATAGACTGCACAGGGTGACCATGGTGGGGAAAGGGCAGAGGGCGAGAGCAAGGCTCCAGTGTGTCCTGAGAGGGACTGGCTATGGGCCCTCGGGCTGGGGGAGGTGTCCTAGCAGAAGGAGGGCAGGAGGGACAGAGGGAGGGAGGGAGGGAGGGAGGGAGGGAGGGAGGGAGGGAGGGAGGGAGGGAGGGAGGGAGGGAGGGAGGGAGGGAGGGAGGGAGGGAGGGAGGGAGGGAGGGAGGGAGGGAGGGAGGGAGGGAGGGAGGGAGGGAGGGAGGGAGGGAGGGAGGGAGAGTTGTGGCACTGCCTGCTGCAGTCTTCCCCTGGCCTTTAGGGAGGATTTCCTCTGCATGAGAGTGAGAGACTCCCATTGGGCCGTGGGCTGCTCCAGCTGCCCCTCCAGGGATGTTGCACAGGGCAGGGAAAGAGTGTGGAGAGTGACCAGGAGCCAGCCCAGAGTTCCCCAGGCCCCTGTGCAGCTTTGGCCATGTCCATTGACATCTGGCTGCCACGGCCTTACCCAACTGCCTTGCAGTGCCCATTTCTCAGAGGCAGAAGGAGATGCCAGCACACCCTGAAAAATGTTCTCATCTGTGCTCCGTTCTAGATGAGGTTGATGGGAAGGCTCCTCCATTAGCTTGGCTGAATGAAGTTCTGAAGCCCTTGGAGCCTCCTGCAGGTATGTTCCCACTGTCCCACCAAGAAATAATTGCTGACAGCCTGCCAGGACAGGTGACAGAAGCTTCTCTGGCTGTTCAATTACAGCTGTGTCTGCAGGGAGGAATTTTCCTGCCCCTTTGCTGATTGCTCCACGCAAGCCCGGCTCCCTTCGCAGGGGTGAGTAGTGTGTCCCTGCTGACCCCACAGGCTGTGCGCTGGTTTTGTGGCATCCAGTCCTGAGAAATGGAACTACTTTCTGTTAAGGTCGTCTGAGAGGGAAGAACAAACCTAGAGGAGAGAAGGAATCGCTTGAGTCAAACAACATCCTGAAACAAATAGTGGAGAAACTGCACAAAGAGCATGGTGAGAGCATTTCCCTCAGCCTTCCCCTGGGACTCCGCAGCCGGGAGCGTTCCCTGCGCATCTGGACACATCGTGCCTGGCACAGCGGGAAGGGATCTATGGCAGCCTGGCTGCCCCGCTGCTGCTTTCACGGCCTGCAGGGCTGTTTCCCAGCCTGGCCTGGCTGCAGCTTCTCCCCAGCCGCTGCAGGAAGGCATTTGGCAGCAGCTGACAGGGAGCCCAAACTGCACCGTGGGCCGTGCACACCCTGAGATCCCCTGCAATTTCCCAGTCTTTGGGTAGATCAGGTTTAGGGGCTGTTTGGAGAAGGGACCAGCATCCAACAGTCCCAAAATCCTGAGTGTTTTTCGATCCTTACCCATGCCTTTCACAAGTATCGCCTCCTGAAGCTGTCACTTTCCCCATTCCCAAAAGGGAATGTTTCCATCTGATCCAGCTGTCTCTTTTCCATTCTCCAGAGATGGAAGGAGAGGCTGTGCAGAAGGAAGCATTTCCCAGAGGAAGCAGTGATTCTGTGCCAGCCTCTGCTGCAGGAAGGGAGGCGATGCCAGGCACAGTCACTGGAGGTAATTGCTGTGCCTCTGGGCCTGAGCCCTGCTGAGGCTTGAGCTGCCCTCTCTGCTGCTTGGCAGTGCGGGCACAGCCCAGACAAGATCGGCACAGCCAAGAGGAATTATCCTGAGCAGGCTCAGGGCACTCGGGTACTGAGCAGTCCTGCTGGGGTCCCTCTGTGGGAGACACATCCCGAAACCTGGGAGAGACTGCACAGGGTGACCATGGTGGGGAAAGGGCAGAGGGCGAGAGCAAGGCTCCAGTGTGTCCTGAGAGGGACTGGCTATGGGCCCGTGGGCTGGGGGAGGTGTCCTAGCAGAAGGAGGGCAGGAGGGACAGAGGGAGGGAGGGAGGGAGGGAGGGAGGGAGGGAGGGAGGGAGGGAGGGAGGGAGGGAGGGAGGGAGGGAGGGAGGGAGGGAGGGAGGGAGGGAGGGAGGGAGGGACAGTTGTGGCACTGCCTGCTGCAGTCTTCCCCTGGCCTTTAGGGAGGATTTCCTCTGCATGAGAGTGAGAGACTCCCATTGGGCCGTGGGCTGCTCCAGCTGCCCTTCCAGGGATGTTGCACAGGGCAGGGAAAGAGTGTGGAGAGTGACCAGGAGCCAGCCCAGAGTTCCCCAGGCCCCTGTGCAGCTTTGGCCATGTCCATTGACATCTGGCTGCCACGGCCTTACCCAACTGCCTTGCAGTGCCCATTTCTCAGAGGCAGAAGGGGATGCCAGCACACCCTGAAAAATGTTCTCATCTGTGCTCCGTTCTAGATGAGGTTGATGGGAAGGCTCCTCCATTAGCTTGGCTGAATGAAGTTCTGAAGCCCTTGGAGCCTCCTGCAGGTATGTTCCCACTGTCCCACCAAGAAATAATTGCTGACAGCCTGCCAGGACAGGTGACAGAAGCTTCTCTGGCTGTTCAATTACAGCTGTGTCTGCAGGGAGGAATTTTCCTGCCCCTTTGCTGATTGCTCCACGCAAGCCCGGCTCCCTTCGCAGGGGTGAGTAGTGTGTCCTAGCTGACCCCACAGGCTGTGCGCTGGTTTTGTGGCATCCAGTCCTGAGAAATGGAACTACTTTCTGTTAAGGTCGTCTGAGAGGGAAGAACAAACCTAGAGGAGAGAAGGAATCGCTTGAGTCAAACAACATCCTGAAACAAATAGTGGAGAAACTGCACAAAGAGCATGGTGAGAGCATTTCCCTCAGCCTTCCCCTGGGACTCCGCAGCCGGGAGCGTTCCCTGCGCATCTGGACACATCGTGCCTGGCACAGCGGGAAGGGATCTATGGCAGCCTGGCTGCCCCGCTGCTGCTTTCACGGCCTGCAGGGCTGTTTCCCAGCCTGGCCTGGCTGCAGCTTCTCCCCAGCCGCTGCAGGAAGGCATTTGGCAGCAGCTGACAGGGAGCCCAAACTGCACCGTGGGCCGTGCACACCCTGAGATCCCCTGCAATTTCCCAGTCTTTGGGTAGATCAGGTTTAGGGGCTGTTTGGAGAAGGGACCAGCATCCAACAGTCCCAAAATCCTGAGTGTTTTTCGATCCTTACCCATGCCTTTCACAAGTATCGCCTCCTGAAGCTGTCACTTTCCCCATTCCCAAAAGGGAATGTTTCCATCTGATCCAGCTGTCTCTTTTCCATTCTCCAGAGATGGAAGGAGAGGCTGTGCAGAAGGAAGCATTTCCCAGAGGAAGCAGTGATTCTGTGCCAGCCTCTGCTGCAGGAAGGGAGGCGATGCCAGGCACAGTCACTGGAGGTAATTGCTGTGCCTCTGGGCCTGAGCCCTGCTGAGGCTTGAGCTGCCCTCTCTGCTGCTTGGCAGTGTGGGCACAGCCCGGAAAAGATCGGCACAGCCAAGAGGAATTATCCTGAGCAGGCTCAGGGCACTTGGGTACTGAGCAGTCCTGCTGGGGTCCCTCTGTGGGAGACACATCCCGAAACCTGGGATAGACTGCACAGGGTGACCATGGTGGGGAAAGGGCAGAGGGCGAGAGCAAGGCTCCAGTGTGTCCTGAGAGGGACTGGCTATGGGCCCTCGGGCTGGGGGAGGTGTCCTAGCAGAAGGAGGGCAGGAGGGACAGAGAGAGGGAGGGAGGGAGGGAGGGAGGGAGCGAGGGAGGGAGGGAGGGAGGGAGGGAGGGAGGGAGGGAGGGAGGGAGGGAGGGAGGGAGGGAGGGAGGGAGAGTTGTGGCACTGCCTGCTGCAGTCTTCCCCTGGCCTTTAGGGAGGATTTCCTCTGCATGGGAGTGAGAGACTCCCATTGGGCCGTGGGCTGCTCCAGCTGCCCCTCCAGGGATGTTGCACAGGGCAGGGAAAGAGTGTGGAGAGTGACCAGGAGCCAGCCCAGAGTTCCCCAGGCCCCTGTGCAGCTTTGGCCATGTCCATTGACATCTGGCTGCCACGGCCTTACCCAACTGCCTTGCAGTGCCCATTTCTCAGAGGCAGAAGGGGATGCCAGCACACCCTGAAATATGTTCTCATCTGTGCTCCGTTCTAGATGAGATTGATGAGAAGGCTTCTCCATTAGCATGGCTGAATGAAGTTCTGACGCCCTTGGAGCCTCCTGCAGGTATGTTCCCACTGTCCCACTAAGGAATAATTGCTGACAGCCTGCCAGGACAGGTGACAGAAGCTTCTCTGGCTGTTCAATTACAGCTGTGTCTGCAGGGAGGAATTTTCCTGCCCCTTTGCTGATTGCCTCACGCAAGCCCGGCTCCCTTCGCAGGGGTGAGTAGTGTGTCCCAGCTGACCCCACAGGCTGTGCACTGGTTTTGTGGCATCCAGTCCTGGGAAATGGAACTACTTTCTGTTAAGGTCCTCTGAGAGGGAAGAACAAACCTAGAGGAGAGAAGGAATCGCTTGAGTCAAACAACATCCTGAAACAAATAGTGGAGAAACTGCACAAAGAGCATGGTGAGAGCATTTCCCTCAGCCTTCCCCTGGGACTCAGCAGCCGGGGGCTTTCCCTGCACATCTGAACACGCTGTGCGCGGAACAGTGGGAAGGAACCCATGGCAGCCTTGCAGCCCCACTGTTGCTTTCACACCTTGCAGGGCTGTTTCCCAGTCCCCAGCCTCTGCATTTGGCACCAGCTGACAAGGTGGCCAAACTGCATCATGGGCCATGCACATTCTTGGATCCCCTGCAATTTCCCAGTGTCGGAGCAGATCAGGAGGCGCAGCTGATTGCAAGGGTGTGCTACTGACAAGGGAGTGCTCTGGCCCAGTGACAAGAGCTTGGGACGTTTCCTGATCAATATCAATGTCTTTGACAAGCCTTGCCTCCTGAAGATGCCCCATCCCCAATGGGGAACAGCCCCCCTGATCCAGCTGTGCCTCTTCCTTTCTCCAGAGATGGAAGGAGAGGCTGTGCTAAAGGCTGAGTTTCCCGGAGGAACCAGTAGCTCATTGGCAGCCTCCGCTGCAGGAAGGGAGGCGATGCCAGGCACAGTCACTGGAGGTAACTGCTGTGTCTCTGGGCCTGAGCCCTGCTGAGGCTTGAGCTGCCCTCTCTGCTGCTTGGCAGTGCAGGCACAGCCCAGACAAGAGCGGCACAGCCCAGGGGAATTATCCTGAGCAGGCTCAGGGCACTCGGGTACTGAGCAGTCCTGTTGGGGTCCCTCCGTGGGAGACATGTCCCGAAACCTGGGAGAGACTGCACAGGGTGACCATGGTGGGGAAAGGGCAGAGGGCAGGAGCAAGGCTCCAGTGTGTCCTGTGAGGACCTGGCTATGTCCCCTGGGGCTCTGGGAAGTGTCCTAGCAGAAGGAGAGCAGGAGGGACAGAGGGAGGGAGAGACAGTTGTGGCACTGCCTGCTGCAGTCTACCCTTGGGCTTTAGGGAGGATTTCCTCTGTGGGAGGAAGAAAGCCCCCAGCGCCCTGGGCTGCTCCAGCTGCCCCTCCAGGGATGTTGCACGGGCAGGGAAAGAGTGTGGAGAGTGACCAGGAGCCAGCCCAGAGCTCCCCAGGCCCCTGTGCAGCTTTGGTCATATCCATTTGCATCTGGATCCCACAGCCTTACCCAACCCCCTTGCAGTACTCAGTTCCCTGAGGCAGAGGGGGACTCCAGCATACCATAGAAATGGTTCTGGTCTGTGCTCCCTTCTAGACTGGGATCGCAAATTGGATTATTTGGAAGCCCTGCTGGAAAATGGCTTGAAGATCTTGGAGGATGTTGGAGGCAAGTTTTCAGTGTGCCTTTCCTGAGAGAATAACCTGAGTCAATGTGACAAGAGCTCACTCATGAGCCATTTCCCTTAACATCATCTTAAGTTTGAAGGAAACTGGAAGCTTTGCCCTGCTCCCTTCTGGAGCCCAGAGCGATCCCACAGGATCGCTGTCAGTGGGAGGAAGGAGCATTTGGCTGTCCATCTTCCTCCCATGTGCAATGCCAGTGTGTCCTTCCGTGTGCTCTGTGCAGCCACGGAGGAGAGCAGAGAGGGAAGGGGCGGGGCCCAGGGCTGTGCCCCGGGGCTGAGCCTTGGGTGCAGCCTGAGGATCTCCTACAGCGCCACGGGAGCTGTTCTGTCCTGCCTTTCTTTGCAGCTGAACCTGTTGCTGAAGGTGGTGCAGCTTCCCAACCCATACCCAGTACTGACCCTCTGGGAGATGCTGAGGGTAGGTCAAGGCCTTTCCCCCTGGGAGAGCTGCCAGCTCAGAGCCCAAAGCTCGGCCAGGGGGGCATCGCTGCAGGTGCCAGGACAGAACCACGCACGTGTGTGCCCTCGCCCTGCGCCATCCCCTCAGCGCTCCTGCAGCTCAGTGCTGCTCGTGCAGATCTGCAGAGATGACAGAAGCTCCTGTGGCTGTTCAGTTACAGGTTTGTCTGCAGGGAGGACTTCTCCAGCTCCTGGGCTGGATGCTGCGCACCAACAGACCTCCCGTCGCAGGGGTGAGTAGTGTGCCCCTGCTGACCCCACAGGCTGTGCACTGGTTTTGTGGGATCCATTCCTGGGAAATGGAACAACTTTCCCTCTTTCTCTTAAGGTCCTCCAAAAGGAAAGACCCAAGATACTGCAGCCACAAAGTCTCATGAGTCAAACGAATTCCTGAGACAAACACAGAAGGAAGCACAGGGAGGACAAGGTGGGTACATTCCCCTCAGCCTCCTCTGGGACTCAGCAGCCGGGGGATTTCCCTGCACATCTGGACACGCCGTGCCCAGTACAGCGGGAGGAGATCCATGGCAGCCTGGCTGCCCCGCTGCTGCTTTCACGGCCTGCAGGGCTGTTTCCCAGCCTGGCCTGGCTGCAGCTTCTCCCCAGCCACTGCAGGAAGGCATTTGACAGCAGCTGACAGGGAGCCCAAACTGCACCACGAGTTATGCACACCCTGAGATCCCCTGCAATTTCCCAGTCTCTGAGCAGATGAGGAGATGCAGCTGTTTGCACAAGGGAGTTCTCTGACCCCCACAGCCTGGGCATTCTCCTGATCTTTACCTGTGACTTTGACAAGCATTGCCTCCGGAAGATGCCACCTCTCCAATGGGGAATGTTTCCATCTGATCCAGCTGTGCCTCTTCCTTTTTCAAGTGACGGACCAAACATCTCTGCAAAAGGAGGTACATTCCGGAGGAAGCAGTGGCTCAGTGGCAAGCTCTGCTGCAGGAAGGAAGGCAATGCCAGGCACGGGCACAGGCACAGGAGGTAATTGCTGTGCCAGGCTCAGCAGGGCTCAGCCCTCGGCGGGGCTGTGTGGCAGCAGCTCTTCCCCCAGGCCCTGCCCTTGCACGGGCCGGCAGCAGCCAAAGCTGGAGGCGCCTCGGCTTCCAGGCCTCTGGAGCTCGTTCACAGCCCCGGGGAATCGGGACTCGCGCACCAACGCCCTTCCCGCTGCAGCTGCTCCCGGAGCTGGCCCTGAGTGCCCAGAGGCCCAAGGCACGGGAGCAGCCCCGAGAGGGAGCCCTGCTGCGAGCCCAGGGCCAGAGCCAGCCCTGGCTCCTGACTGGGCAGGGGCTGCACTGGCTCCTGACAGGGCCTGACTCTGTCCCCTGGGGCTGGGGGAGCCGTCCCAGGGCAGGGAGGGCCAGGGCTGGCAGGGGCTGCTCAGGGATGGGTTTGGCCCGTGTCCGTCAAAGCAGCGACTGCCCAAGCAGCTGCGCTGGCCCCGGGCTCTCCTCCCGGCCTGCTGGGCTTTGTTGGGTGGCACAGCCTGTGCCAAGGGTCAGCAAGGTGCCTGCAGGCCCCAGCTCTGGGGGAAACAGAGAGCGTCCTGGCCGTATGCACCGTGCTGCCAGCTCAGCAGTGCAGCACAGCGCGGGCTCACACTCCCCGTTGCTCCCACAGATGCAGCCAGCACCACAGCACCTCTTCCAGATTCCCAGAAGGGCATCGGAAGGGGTTTCTGTCATGGAACAGGCTACTGGCTAGGGTTAATGGCAGGCATGCTTCTTTTGGAGCTTGTCTTCATGTTGTGCTGCTTTAGAATCTGGTATTCCTGGAAGAGAAAACGGTGAGTGTTTTGTGGCTTTTCCCCTCAAACAGCTTATTTTGAAAGTCTCTTATAGACAGGAAAGGTTCCCAGAGAGGCTGCAGTGGAGTTGTGGCCAGTCTGTGGTTGTCCAAAGAACTCTGCTGAGGGTTCTGCTGCTGCTCAGTGCTTTCATTGGCCTCTTAATTGCTGGGCCTTGTCCTGGGGGGCCCGCTGGGGCTGCAGCCACTGCTGGCTCCCACTGAGGCTGCCTGGCCAAGAGCAGCCCCAGGGGCACAGGGCAGAGGTGAGGCAAGGTGGGGAGGAGAAAGAGCAGGGACGAGATTGCCCTTGCAAGGCAGTCGCACTCTGGGGCCCGCTCCTGGCCAGGGAGCCTGCCCAGAGCCGTGCCCTGCTCGCCGGGGCCTTGGGGGGCAGCTGTCCAGCTGGGCCAAGGTGTGCCAGCAGCTCCAGCCGGGCTGGGGAGCCTTGCCAGCTCTGGGCCCTGCTGTGTAGCAGGGTCCCAGTGTGCCACTGGCAGCTGGTGGCCTCAGGCTCTCCTCTCTTTCCACAGTCGCAGCTCTGGACAGGAGATGAAAGGCGGGGGCTTCCCCTCACACCCAGACTGCTTGTGGAGCACCTCCAGCAGTAATAAGGGCCTGGTCAGCCCTTTCTGGAGTTCTGAGAAGAGGACACCAGTAGATCTGTCTACGAGGAAATCTCCAAAGACCCTGTAGATCCCACTGCCACTTCCTCTCCCCATGGGTATCCCCAAGCTGCCTTCACCCATTTTTGATCTCCCTCTGTCCCGTCCCAGCCCATTCCCCAGTTCTTCTAAAGACCCTGGTACCAGCCCAGCACCCTCCAGCCCCAACTGAGACCAACATGGTCCCTCCTCTGCCCCTAAGCTCCCTGGCCCTGCCCCCTAAACGCTATTGAAGGTAACCCCCCGCCCCTGCCAGGGTAGGTGATGGCCCCCACTTCGGTTGCAATAAAGAGATGGAGCTGTCACCCCCGTGTCCGGGTGGTACCACCAGCAAAGCCCAGCCAGCACCAGCACTGGCTGAGCTCCATGCCCAGGAGCAGCCGTGGATGCCCACGGTGAGGGCAGGCAGGAGCCAGGCAGGGGCTGCTGTGAGCAGCGGCGGGGCCCCGAGGGGCTGGGGGAGCCCATGCTGAGCGTCCCTGGGCTGAGGGCACATTTCCTTCTGTGGGATCATCTGGGCCTGGAGCTCCTCCAGTGGCATGCCCAGGAAAAGAGGGAAGCCATCAAGAACATCTCCAGGGACACAGCCTGACCTGCAATGCCAGCAGGCAAAACAAAGCTCCTCCCTAATTAACACACACTTGATAGGACCTAATTGATGGGCCATCAGCAATCCAGGGTGCTGCACAGGGTCTGCTCCTCTGGGTGAGGGCCAGAAGGGAAGGGAAGGGCTGTGTGGCCTCGGGGCCTGATGGGGCTGATGAACAGCCCCAGAGGCACAACAAGCCAGCTGCAATCACACTTGATTTCCAGGTCAAAACACTTGGCCTAGCTGGCCTGGGCTTCCCCATAAGGCACGTGGGGGCTTTGGAGTCCCCCAAAGGGTGCACGAGGGACTAGGGTCCCTTGTGAGACACACAGGGATATTTTAGGTTCTCTCTGAGGCATGGAGGACTCTGGGGGTCCACTGTAAGTCATGCAAGGGATTTGGAATCCTGTGTGAGGCACGCAGGGGGCTTGGGATGTCTCCCACGGTGTGCAGGGTGCTGGGGGTCTCTGCTGAGGCCCGTGACGGGGTTTTGGGGTCTCATTTCAGATGTGGAGAGGGCTGCGGACTCTCATAAGCGTGCCGGTGCTTTGCGTCCCTCCTGCTGCCGGCAGTGGGGCTGGAGTCTCTTCTGAGGCACGCAGGGGCCGGAGCCCTCCCGGCTTCCCTGCTTGGCCCTCCCGGGCCCTGCCTCCAGCGGAGCCGGGCACAGGCAGCCCCGCAGGCAGAGCGGCGGGACCGGGCACCGCTCAGCGCCCGAGGGGACGGAACCGATGCCACAGGAGCCTGGGGAGCCCTGAGCAGGGCCCTGGCGCTGCCCGCCCGGCTCTCCTGGGCCTGTGGCCATCCCGGGCACCAAGGGCTCGCTCTGTGTCGCGCTCTTCCCGCCCAGCGGGGCTCCGGCTGAGCGCCCGGCTCCTGCCACTGCCTTGGGAACGCTGAGGGGCATTCGGGGACGGAACTGAACTTGCCACGGAGAGAATTCATAGGAGACTTGTTTAGGCCTCTTGCAGACTTGTTTAGGCCCTCTTTAAGTTGACAAACAACTTAAAATCCCAGGCTGAATCGTGTGCTTTAACGTGTGGGTGTAATAAAAAGGTCTTTGTTCATCAAAACGAACATTGAAAGAAGATAAGAATTTAAACTGAATAGAGAATTTCAGACTGTGAGAAGAGAAAGAGGAGAAAAAAGGCAGGGGGGGGCTTGATAAACAACAAGTATTCTGCTTAAGAATTGTGCAAATGCAGCTAGCACAGAAGACTGTGTAACTAACTATATACAAGCTAACTTTTAGGCCAAGGACAACCGGCAAAGAAGATAAGGAGCCTTCATCCCCATGACCACCAAGGGCAGAGAGAAAAAGGACCCCCTAGCAACCAATTGCACCGGCGCAGAGTACATCGAGAGAAAATACGTCAACCGAAAAAAAGGGGGGACTATAAAAACAAAAAGGTCAAAGGGGGAAGGTGCGCCGTGGCAGAGTGGAAACTCCCCGGCCGCCCAGCGCTGTTTCTTGCTTAATACCGCTTGCTTAATAAATTCTTGTTAATTGATTTATCTATAATTAGCCTCCCCAGTTGAATTTGTCCATAACAAATTTGGTGCCGTGACTCGGATAAGGGCAACCGGGCAGGAATTCCTAATCAGGGAGGCGCCCCGCTGCCTTTTCAGCGGCCCTGGTGCAGGCTTTTCCTTCTCGGGCCCTTAGCGACGAACCTAAATTCGGTATTAAGCAAAAGGGATACTGGTAACCCCGTAATCTTTGTGCATGAAGCCCGGGCGAAGACGCAGGACAGCGTGAGTATAAAAGTGGGATCCGCTCGGTTGGGGTTGGGATCCCAGGACATAACGTACGAGACGTCCTTTTAGGACGAGGCAAGTGTGGACCTCTAAGTAGTGCGGTTTCCAGACCCCGAGAGGGGCTGGGCCACGAACAGGGGGCCGCGAGTGTGTGTGTGTGTGTGAAGGTGTCCTGGAAGATGGGACAGAGGAAAAGCAAGCCCTCTGATTCCATGGGGACGGGGACCCCGGTAAAGTTTCCCCAGATACCACCTGACAGTCCGTTAGGTTTAATAATAAAATCTTGGGATGAATACCCTTCAAGAAAAGGGAAGGATAGGGCAAAAATGATACATTATTGTATGGAAGTATGGGGAGGGAAACAAATCTGTGGTGATAATTTATTTTGGCCAGTGTTTGGAAGATTCGAGGACTGGATTTGCCAGGCATTAAACATTTATGTAAATTCTAAAGAACCTTTTGATATGGAAGAGAGCAAGTACGCTGCTCTCTGGATAGTGGGGGAAACAAGAGCAAAACTTTTTGCCTTAAGCACCCAGGGAGAAAAAAAAAAAAAGAAAAATAAAAAGCCTGAGGAGTTTCCAACTGCACCCCCTCTACCATACATACCTCCCCCTCCTCCACCTCCACCAGCACCACCAGTAGTCTACCCCAATTTAGATCAAGGGGGGGATTTTGAAAACCAGGAAGTAGAAATCCTGGAACCGGTCCCTGAGGAAAATCATCGTGTTACTCGTAGCCTAACAAGGGGGAAAAGCGAGAGGGAAAGGCAAGCTCTATATCCATTAAGGGAAGTAGCTTTGGGAATGATCCCTAATCCTAATGCTGGTCAGCAGGGACAACCAGCCCAAATTCCAGGAATAGGTTATGTGGAGGTACCTCTTAATTCAGGAGATGTGAGGGAGTTCAAGAAAGAAATGGGACATCTATTGGAAGACCCCCTCGGAGTTGCAGAGCGGGTGGATCAGTTTCTGGGGCCCAACGTGTATAAGTGGGACGAAATGCAGTCAATACTGGGGATTTTATTCACATCTGAGGAGCGAGGGATGATCAGGACAGCCGGTATGAGAATTTGGGATAGAGACCATCAGGCAGGACCCCAAGCAGATACTAAATGGCCTTTACAGCGTCCTAATTGGGATAAGCAGGATCCCCTGCATAGGACACATATGGCAGACTTAAGAACAATTCTTATCCAGAGAATCAGAGAATCAGTCCCTAAGGGGCAGAATGTGAATAAAGCTTTTTGTGAGAGTCAAAAGAAAGATGAGGACCCCACGGAATGGTTAGGACGGCTCCAGAGATCTTTTCAGCTGTACTCCGGAGTAAATCCTGACACTCCGGAAGGACAGATGTTGTTAAAGACCCAGTTCGTGGCCAGAGCCTGGCCTGATATTAGGAGAAAATTGGAAAAGATTGAGGATTGGCATGGTAGAGGCCTGGATGAATTGTTGCGGGAAGCTCAGAAAGTGTATGTACGGAGAGAGGAGGAAGGACATAGGAAACAAGCAAGAGTGATGATGGCTGTGGTACGTGAAGGGCAGAGGGGAACGCTTAGTCAGTTCCAGGGAAGTAAGCCGAAGGGCCAGAAGGTAGAAGAAGGGAGAAGAGAAAAGGAGAGTGGACAAGGAAGCTGCTTTTATTGTGGTAAGAGAGGGCATTTTCGGCGGGAATGCAGAAAAAGGTTGGCAGATGAAAAGCAATTCAAGGAAGATTGAGGGGGTCAGGGGCTCTATTTGCTGGGGACCCAGGAAAAAACAGAGCCCCTGGTAAAACTAAAAATTGGTCCCCAGCAGCAAGAATATGAGTTTCTTGTGGACTCAGGAGCTGAGAGATCAACGGTTCAAACCCTTCCCTCAGGGTGTAAATTATCAAGAGAAACAATACAGGTAGTCGGGGCAAAAGGGGAAGCCTTTAAAGTGCCTGTAATCAAAGCCATGATTTTTGAAACCAGCTCCAAAATAGGTATAGGGTCACTGTTGTTAGTTCCAGAGGCTGACTATAACTTACTGGAACGAGATTTGATGATTGAATTAGGAATTGGAATCAACATAAATGACAAGAAGCTAAATATTAAATTATGTCCTCTTCGGGTAGAGGACGAACAGAAAATTAACCCTGAAGTGTGGTATACCCCAGAAAAAGCAGGCCGATTGGACATAAAACCTTTTGAGATAATATTAAGAAATCCTGAAGTCCCAGTTAGAGTTAAGCAGTACCCAATTCCAAATGAAGGAAGGAAAGGGGTCAAACCTGAAATTGAAAGATTAAAAGCACAAGGGTTATTAGAACCCTGCATGTCCCCTTTTAATACTCCCATCCTTCCTGTTAAAAAAAACCCGATGGGAAATACCGTTTGGTACATGATTTACGAGAAATTAACAAAAGGACTGTAGAAAGATTCCCTGTAGTAACTAACCCTCATACTTTATTAAGTCAGTTAGGCCCCGAAAATCAGTGGTATAGTGTCATAGATTTAAAGGATGCATTTTGGGCATGTCCCCTTAAAGAAAGTTGTAGGGACTATTTTGCCTTTGAATGGGAAGACCCAGACACCCACAGGAAACAACAACTCTGTTGGACGGTACTTCCACAAGGGTTTACAGAGTCCCCTAATTTATTTGGCCAGGCACTGGAGCAGCTGCTTACAGATTTTCAGTTGAGAGAAGGGGCTGTCCTGATTCAGTATGTAGATGACTTGTTAGTAGCTGGGAAAGAAGAGGAAATTGTCAGGGAAGAGAGTATAAGATTACTCAATTTTCTAAGCCTGAAAGGACTCAAAGTGTCAAAATCCAAATTACAATTTGTGGAAAAAGAGGTGAAGTATCTCGGACATAGACTGAGTCAAGGAACGAAGAAACTAGACCCAGAAAGGGTTAAGGGAATCTTAGCTATGCCAGGGCCAAGGACAAAGCGGGAGGTTAGACAGCTGTTAGGATTGTTTGGGTACTGTAGACAATGGATAGAGGGATTTAGCAGGAAAGTAAAATTCCTATATGAGAAACTAACAAAAGAAGGCTTGCTTAAGTGGACTCGGGAAGATAGGAAAAACTACAGGACCTCAAGGCAGAATTAGTAAATGCACCGGTTCTCAGTCTTCCTGATTTAAAAAGGCCCTTTTATAATATAAAACCAGGTGATAAGGTGTTAATAAAAAACCTGGAAAGAAACCTTACTAATCCCAAACTGGGAAGGCCCCTATGTTGTTTTACTTACTACAGAAACTGCAGTCAGAACCGCCGAGAAGGGATGGACACATGCGAGCCGAATAAAGGGACCGATTACTGCTGCTGCTGCCGAAGACCCCTGGAGAATAACCAGCCAACCCGGAGATCTTAAGGTCACATTTAAACGGACTTAATGGACTCAGTAAAAATTGTACAAACCAGCTGGTATAGTGAGATATTGGACTATTGATATCCTATAACTGATGATTTTAGAGTCTATTGTACAAATAAGGATTGTGATTGTTACCCTTTTGTATGCTATATTTGTAAAATCTGCCAGGAACGGTGGTGGGTCCATAGTTATAGAGGCACCCCTCCTAGGGGTATTTGTAAAGGGTGTTAGCAATTAGAAAGAGAACTGACAAAGTCAGTCCTAGAGATTAGAGAAGAGAACGGGAGCCTACCAAGGGAATCCCAAGAGTGGTGGGAGGTGTTTACTAAGGGGGCTAGGCCTGAAAATTGTTGTTACCACTCTAATGAATCAATTCTCCTAATTGTTCAAATTATAAAAGGGAATTGCCAGAAGACTTTACCTGGAATTCAGTGTAATTCACCGCAAGTGAAGGATAAGAATTGGGAATCATTCAAAAAGAGGCAGCAAAAACAGAGTAAGGGTCCTCCTGAAGAATATCCTTGCTGCCGAGAAGATGGTACACCTCGCGGCTCGAAGCAACCGGGTCGGCGAGCGAGGCAGAGGGATAAGAAGCAGTGGAGGAAAAAGCCCTCAAACTGGGACAATTCAAAGGTATTTCAAGAACTGCTTCAAGGATACTGATCTCCCAAGGGTAAAGGTGAGCCTGGCAATAACATGTCAAACCAAACAGTGGGAAGGGGGAAATAATGATAATCAAGTTCTGGGGAAGTTTGGACTCCACCCTTGCTGGCAAATTCTGTACATATTAGTTATATGTTGTACCTGGCCTGTACAAGGGGACTATGCACACCAGCCATTTAACTGGACTCTGACCAAAATAGACCAAGGGAAAGATGTTAAGCAAAATGCCACCACTGTAGCTCCTACTTTTTTAGTTACTAATGAGGACTTGGTGAACTCTGTGTGGGGATGGAGTAAACCTGACTTCCACGCTATCTATTGGTGTCCTAGTTCCAATCCTGGGAGGGGATATTGTAATTACCCTGGGGAATATCTGTGTGGATATTGGGGCTGTGAAACCATAGCAACTGCCTGGGCTGTTACCCATCCAGATAAATTTTTACAGGTCTCATGGTATCCTAAAGGATGCAAAGTTCCATGGTATGGCACTCAAGGAGAAATTCTGTATATGGGGAATTGCAGGTCCTGTGATATTGTTGTTACTAGGTTTGACTTTTGGACCTTGCATTTTTAATAAAATCATAGACATTGTAAAAGGAAGACTAGAGGCAGCTCATCTAATGCTTATTAGGGAGAGGTATGAAGCATTGCCCAGGGACTCAGAAGTAGATGAAACCCTGGTCTTAAGCCACCAAGAGTTAAAGCGTTTTAATGAACAAATTGGTAAAGAGAAAGAGGAGGGATTGTAATAAAAAGGTCTTTGTTCATCAAAACGAACATTGAAAGAAGATAAGAATTTAAACTGAATAGAGAATTTCAGACTGTGAGAAGAGAAAGAGGAGAAAAAAGGCGGGGGGGGGCTTGATAAACAACAAGTATTCTGCTTAAGAATTGTGCAAATGCAGCTAGCACAGAAGACTGTGTAACTAACTATATACAAGCTAACTTTTAGGCCAAGGACAACCGGCAAAGAAGATAAGGAGCCTTCATCCCCATGACCACCAAGGGCAGAGAGAAAAAGGACCCCCTAGCAACCAATTGCACCGGCGCAGAGTACATCGAGAGAAAATACGTCAACCGGAAAAAAGGGGGGACTATAAAAACAAAAAGGTCAAAGGGGGAAGGTGCGCCGTGGCAGAGTGGAAACACCCCGGCCGCCCAGCGCTGTTTTTTGCTTAATACCGCTTGCTTAATAAATTCTTGTTAATTGATTTATCTATAATTAGCCTCCCCAATTGAATTTGTCCATAACATGGGGATTCCTTGAAGACGCTTTGTAACTCCCCGTGGTGCCGGGCCGGGCCGTGTCCCAGCGAGCACCAACAGCCAGGAGCTCCGATGCATGCAGCATGGCTGGCACCAGGGAAACGAGTCAACATCCCTACAGCTGCCCGCTCTGCCTGCAGGGCTGTCACGCAACAGCAATGTTCCAGCAAGAACAGGCATTTTTACATCCTCAGGACGATGTGCTCTTGTGGTCCTGGTGGTGGGTCAGAGAGAAAAGCCAAATGTGACAGACTGAACTTGACTGTAGGAGAGGGATGGCTCAGCAGAGGACCTGGGGACCTGCGGTGCCAGCCAGTGACCGGGCACTCGGACACAGCAGGAAGACCCCGACTATCCCACTTCAGCTGGGAGGGTATAAAAGCCCAGAGGTTCTTTGTTCAGGGTCCCCCAGAGGCACCAGCTCAAGCTGCCACTGTTCCACCACGATAAAATTGTTCTAGGGATCCAGAGGTCTGACACTCTGCTATGGAGGACATTCCACATTTCCAATCTTTTGGGCATTTAGGAGCTTTTGATTTTGCTCTGCACCCAAGAAAAACAAACCCCCAAATGTGCACAAATAACTCCTTTAGCATTTCCTCCTTTTATTTTCAGCCGATTTTTACATTGCTCTCTGCTATCTTGTCCTTGCGATAAATTAATGCTCCAATTTCTTAATTAAAGAAAAAGTATTAATTGGTCCAAATAAAAATTTAGAGAATAACAATGAAAAGCCACTATCCAAAAAAAGGTCAGGGCCGAGCCCGGGTATCGGCGCTGGGTGAGACACAGGCTTGACCGCTACAGCAGAGGGTCCCCTATGCTTCACGCCGACTGTCCTGCCTGAGCAATTTTTATACGGTTTTTCTTGCCCGAGGCAGAGTCCCTTTTCTTCCTTTTTGGACTGCACATATTCAGGTGGAGTTCTTTCTCTGTGGCAAGTTGAACAAAACACGTCCGGAGAGTGATGAGCACCCATGATCGCGTTCCCGGAATTCGGCATTGAGACGTATCTCCCCGATGGCTCCGGCTATCTCAATCTCAGATATTTATCGCGTATTCTTCGTCCCGGGTGTTCCTCAGACCGCCTTGATGGACGATCCATCTCCGGGCTGGCCACGTTCATTTGATTGTAAATTAAGTTCTCCCTCCCTTGTCCAGGTGGTTTTGACATTGTGTTGCAATCCCTGTCACTGGCATGTGCGTTTTAAAACTTCTTATAAGAGTATATCTTAACAGTACATGGCAATAAAATATACAACAATTTTATTTGCACGAATTATCATATACACATAGAACAATCCCTCCCCTTCTATATAAACATATTAATACGTGCTTTCTCTACCTTCTACACAACTACGTTTACTGGTGCTTTATCTTATCATCTTATTTCTCAAATCTTAGTTACCTCAAGGTTCATTATGCCAGTCTTCCCTCGGAATTCCCTGATACAGTCTGTAGACCTCCCCTTCCCCTTTTATCTGTTCTTCAAATCTGGCCAAAGCATCTGCTGCTCTACGGTGTACGTTTTCCTCTCCCAGTTTCATTATTTTTGATACTTGATTTGTTTTTCCCATCGCACATTCTGGGTCTGTGGGCATGGCTGCTGCTTGCGTGCCCTGTACTACGGAATGTATCAACCTAATAAAGCATGGTATCAGGCAGGGTAGGAGTATGATCCCGGCTATTGAACATAATATAAAGAGTATTACCTTCTTCCACCATGCTCCATCAAACAGATAATCCCACCAGGATGCTTGGAGTATGGAGTTCCATTTTTGTACTGGAACATGTGCTCCCCTTTTAATTTCTGTTGCCAGGCCTCTGATGCTTTCCCCATAGTCATCAATCTCTACACAACATTCCGATTCATTAAATTTTCCACAGACCCCTCCCTCTTCTGCTAATAAATAGTCGAGGGCTTATGCTGTTTTGATATACAAAGGCCCTCATCTGGGAGTGTTGTTTAGATAGCAGCTCGAGGGCGTCCGAGGTGTGGTTACAAACGACCTCCACCACTGCCTGCAGTCTTATCAGCCGGTTTAACAGATAAATCTGGGGCAAGCACATTTCTCTCTCTCTCTCAGGATTTTTCATGGGGGTACACTGAGAGAAAGAAAGAGAAAATAATTTCTGTTTCTGCTCCTTGTTTTTCTGATGTGGAATGTGCTTGGAGAATTGTTTACCTGGGGTGATTGCTTGATTGGATGCTGGTGAGGATTGTTTGGACCTGGTGGCCAATCGGATCCACCTGTGTCTGGACTCTGGCGAACAGGGTCACGAGTTGTTAGTTAGTTCGATATGGTAGTTAGAGAAAGTAGCGTGTAGTTTTTAGTAGCCTCCTTTATATAGTATATTAATGTATTATAGCATAAAGAATAAATAAAGAAATCATTCAGCCTTCTGAACTGAGTCGGACATCATCATTCTTCCCATTGGGTTCGCCTGCATTTTACAACAAAATCGGGCTCCTATACCCCCAGCTTCCATCCTGAGCCCATGTTGCAGGACCATAATATTCGATTATCCTTTCTGCGGGCCACTCCTCCTCACCCCAAGTCTGACCCCCACCAAAAACAGGGACCTTCTTTTTTACCTCCCTTCTCTTCCTGCTCAGTGTTTCGTATAAGGGGGGCCCAAGTGAGCTGCGTTCTGACCGAGGTAGGGTAAAGAAAGCAGGTCTGATTAATCCTATTATACGTGATCCTTTCCACCGCTGAGGCAACTCGCTGTATGCTTTCTTCCCACAGATCCAATACAAACCATTCGGGGCTTTCCACCTGACGTTTTTGATTTTGCGTTCGTTCGAGAACCCCCTCAACTCCTCCAAGGATTGGTAAGGGTTAGTTCCAGAGCTTTTGTTCCAGCAAAGTCCAATTTTTTCACTCCATTCACATTTGTCTCTTTTTCCTTGGCTCCAGTACCCTGTAGGGTTCTCAGGTTGCCACACTCTGCTTTCGTTAGAGGAGTTTATTGTCAGAGTGGACACACATGGAGCGTATCCTACCATTTCAATGTATTGCTTTGCCTCCCTGCTAACGCAGAACATCCCAATCACTCTTTTGCCCAAGACCCAACCCTCAGGTCTCTGAATTGTTTTTGAGGTTTTGGCATTATCCCATTTTAGGAGTTGCTCTGGGGCTAGGCTCTCACCTTTCCAAGGCCACTTTTCCGCTGATTTGAGCCCCCCGCAGATCCAGCAATTAGATAAGCCCAATTCCGTTGCGATTTCCTGCATCAGATCCACAAATAGGTTTTGATCTGAGGCAGGTAAACCCCAGCTGGTATACTGCTTTTCCAGCTGATCATACTGCTCGCTTAGGGTTCTCAGCCTTTCCTGCTCCATCCTTCTTTTCCTCATTTCTGCTTCCTGTTTTCTCAGCTCCTGTGATAGCTGTTTCATTTTGCTCCCTGGGTCCACTCCCTCTTTGTTCCTCGAAAAGCAGAACATTCGGTCATATTGCAAGCCAACTCAGTCATCCTGATCCTCTAAAAGGTCCAAGATAACCGGCTCACCTTTGAGGGACGTCTTAGTTTCATACTTTAAGTTCTTCCCCACCCAGTATGTTTTACCACCCATAACATACATTCCCAACTGGTTATTGTCATTGCATAACGGATTGGCCTGAAAGTATGCTACAAACACTGACTCCATTTTTCCCCCGGTCCATACTGTTCGGTTACATTTATCACAGATCGGGACAGGTACCTGTTCAGTATTTCTTTTATGTACCTTGCGCTCTGACCGCCCGTCCTTAGGGGTCACCTTTTGTGTATACCACCTTGTTCTTCCTTTTAGCCTGCTATTCCCCTGCTGAGTGCTGTTCCTGGGGCAGTGCCCCTTTATCTTACCCTTGCTGCAGTTCTTTGGGACTGGGGATGTCGGAGCCTCCGATTCCCCGTGTTCTTTCTGGGCAGTCTGTACGCAGTGCCCGCACCCGTTGCCGGGGCCTTGCACCTCTGTGCTGGGCAAGTTCCTCAAACGCGTACCGGTCTTGAGGCACATTACCAGATTCAGGTAGATCAGGACCCCCACGATTATTATTATTCCTCTGCCTCTGCCTGCGCCCACTGGGGTGCCACCAGTGGCGAAGTAAGCCATCTCCTCGGCAGCAAGAATAGTCTTCTGTGCTGTCATACCTGCACCGAGCTGCACACCTCCGTTTAAAGACACCCCACCTCGACAGTTTAACTGTGTCTGCACTGCAGCGTACTTTATTTAACCTTCAGCACTCGATAGCAAGAATTTGAGCCTTTGATTTCAATTTTTCCCTTATCCCGGTTTGGAACACACAAAACCAAATTTCAGAATCTACGTCGATTATCCCCAGTCTTGTGGCAAGCTCTAAGATACGGCTAGTCAGGCACAGTTCTTCTTCCAGGCACTTATCACACAAACCCCTTGGCCAATACCCCCTTCTACAGCGTATGACCCAAACCTCGTTACAGTAACTCACATTTGAAATGCACAAATGGGTAACATTCACAATCGGGCTTAGTGCACCTTATCGGCTCCCTACCAGTCATTTACTTGGTCGACGCAAAGTGAGCTTTAGGTCCCCAGGTGGAGAGGTGATTTTCCACTCTGCCGTCTCTTCCCGTGGCTCGACCTTCTTTACTCGGGATGCGTGGGTCCAACCCTTTTCTGCTGTTCGTATGGCTGTATCTGTGGTTAAGAGGACAAGAAAAGCGCCTTCCCAGTGAAGTGTTAATGGGACCTCTTCCCATGTTTTTATGAGCACCTTGTCCCCTGGTTGTATTCTGTGTATGGAGAAGCCTAAAGGGGTATTTTGTGTCAGGATTCCCTGTTTCCACAATTCCTGTAGATTTTTACTTATAGATATGAGGTGTGGTTGTATCTGTCCATCTTCTATCCTTGGATGCCCTACTGGCATACCATGTTCATATGGCATCCCATACAGCATTTCAAAAGGTGACAGCCCAGTCTCGGAGTGAGGCATGGTTCGAATATTTAATAAGGCTAAGGGGAGACACTTTAACCAAGACATTTTTGCTTCCAAAATTAATTTTGCCAGTTGAGCCTTTAATGTTTGGTTCATCCTTTCAACTTGTCCAGAGCTCTGGGGATGCCAAGGGGTGTGGTATTCCCGCCGGCTCCCTAGAGAGTCAGCTAGTTGTCTAACAATTTTTGAAGTGCGTGCCTTGATCCGAATCTATGCATTTTATTAACCCATATCGGGGAATGATTTCTTCCAGTAGAAATGTTGATACTGTTTGAGCCGTTGCCCGAGAGCTCGGGAGGGCTTCTACCCAGTGAGTTAGTTTGTCTACTATTACTAAGAAGAATTTGCATCTCCCCACCTTAGGCAGATCAGTAAAATCTACCTGAATCCTTTCAAAAGGTCTGTATGCCAGTGGGCGGCTTCCCAGTGCCACCTTTCGGGTCCTTGCCTGATTAATCCTTTGACAAACCATACATCCCTGTACCTCTTGTTTGGCTAATTCATAAATCCCTTTGCACCCAAAAAATCTCAGGAATTGCTCTGCCAGGGCCTGAGCACCCCAGTGTGTTTGTTGATGCAATCTCCTCAGGATCTTTCTGGTGTAGTCCTTAGACAGTAACTCCCTTCCGTCTGGCAATTTCCACTTACCTCCTTCTAGCCGGCCTCCTATCTTCTCGTACCCCTCGATTTCCTTCGGGGAGGGGTGGGGAGGATACTCCTGAACCTCCCCTTCCTCGATTCCCGGGGTACTTGCCTCCATCAAAGCCGCGCTTTTGACCTCTTTGTCTGCAAAATTGTTCCCTCTGGTGCGGAAGCGCATTCCCGTTTGGTGCCCCTTTACATGGACTACAGCAATTGCCTCTGGCCCCCTTATAGCCTTTAAGATCCGTCTGATTATTTCCTCATGCACCAGCCCTTTTCCCCAGGTATTGAGCAGCCCCCTTTCCTCCCAATTCCTCCAAAACGTGTGTACCACCCCAAATGCCTATTTTGAATCTGTACAAATTGTTCCTTTTCTCCCTTCTAATTTCCACAAGGCCCTCAATACCGCATATAACACACAAGCCTGTGCTGACCACCCAGCATTCAGGGGCCCAGATTCCACCACGTCCCCGGTCCTTCTATCCACCACCGCATAACCCAACTTCCTTTTCCTGACTATGACCCTTGCAGACCCATCCACAAACCATTTCTCACCTTCTTCCAATTCTTCCTCTTCCAAGTCTGGTCTTATTTTAGTTTGTAGTTCCACCACTTCGGCACAGTCGTGGAAAGGCACTCCTGCTGCCTCCCCAAATAGGAATTGTGAGGGGTCTTGGGCCGAGGTAGTCCACAACTCCAAATCCTGGGAGTGGATTAATACAGTATTCTAGGAGCCTGGCATCAGTCAGCCATGTATCAGCCTTTTGCTGCAGAATGCTCCGTATACTATGTGGGGTGTCAACTACCAGTGCTGCCCTGAAGGTTACCGTCTTAGCTTCTTCTACTAATATTGCTACTACTACAACTGCTTGTAAGCAGGTGGACCACCCTCTACGTACAGGGTCTAGAAGCTTTGATACGTATCCCACTGGCTTCCTGGCCCCTGCCCAGTCCTGGGTTAGAACCCCATGGGCAGTGTGATTGCTGACGTCCACAAACAGTTGAAAAGGTTTCCTTACATCAGGAAGGCTCAACACCGGGGCAGCCACAAGAGCGTCCTTTATTTCCTTAAAACCTTCCTCATCCTGCTTTGTCCACTTGAGCTTATCCATGGTAAGCTTTTCATAAAGAAACCTTACCTTCTCGCTGTATCCCTCGATCCATTGCCGGCAGTATCCTAGAAGCCCCAGCAGCTGCCTGACCTCCCTCTTTGTCTGGGGAGGGGGTAAGGTGATAATACCAGTTATCCTGTCCGGACCCAGCTTCTTTTTACCCTTTGTTAACCAGTGTCCTAGGTACTTGACCTCGGGCTCTGTGAACTGTAATTTGGATTTTGAGACCTTCAACCCTTTCTCCCCCAGAAAGTTTAATAGTGCTATTGTACCTGCCTGTACCTCCTCCTCCCTGGGTCCGGCTACCAACAGATCATCCACCTATTGTAATAACTTGGTCCCTTTGACTGGCACAAACTCACTTAAGAGTTTCTCAAGGACTTGCCCAAATAGGTTGGGCGAATCTACAAAGCCCTGAGGCAAGGATGTCCACCTTAATTGTTGCTTTCTAGTTGTGTCCAGGTTCTCCCATTGAAATGCGAAATAGTCCTGACTTTCCCAGGCTAGCGGACAAGTCCCAAAGGCATCCTTTAAATCTATTGCACTGTACCAGGTATCTGCCGGGGATACGTTATTCAGTAGTGCGGACGGGTTCGAGACGGTAGGAAACAAGGTTTTTGTCCTTTGATTTACCGCCCGCAAATCTTGCACCAGCCTACAACTACCATCCACCTTTTGTATTGCCAGGATAGGAGTATTATGTCTTGACATACACAGCTCTAATGTGCCCTTCTTGATTAGATCCTCTATTACAGGTTTCAATCCCCTCCTACCTTCCATGGGAATTGGGTACTCTTTGATCCTGATCGGATCCTCTGGCCTCTCAATCTCAATGTGAATAGGCTCCATATTTAACCTCCCCGCCTCTCCCTGTGTGTGCCACACTTTAGGGTTTATTTTATTCTCATCCTCCACGGTCAGTTTGTATAAAGTTACCGTTAGCTGGGAGTCCTGTGCTATCAGGCTTAGCCCCGGGACTACCATTAAATCCCTCCCCAGCAAGTTATAATCTGCTTCTTCTACCAGCAGTAAGTTCCCCAGGCAAAACTTATTTTCCAATTCCATTTCCACATTTTTCAAAACCGGTACCTTAAATGGTTCTCCTTTGGCCCCGATGACCACCATTGAGTCCTTACTTTTAGTACATCCCGGTGGCAGTTGCTGAACTGTGGTTCTTTCTGCGCCTGAATCCGCCAAAAATACCAATTCTTGTTTCTGGGGTCCAATTTTTAACTTGTATCAAGGGCTCTCCAGGTGTTCTGGACCCCAAATTATAGAGCCCCTGACACCGCTAATCCTCCTGAAAAATTTGTTCATCCTTTATTCTTTTCTTGCACTCCCTCTTGAAGTGCCCTCTCTGTTTACAGTGAAAGCACTCAGGGCCACTTACCTGTTTGTTTGTGCCCTTCTTCTGAGGGGGGTTCAGCTTGCCCCGGGGCCGTTGCGTTGGTGCCGGCTTTCCGGGATCCTGAAGCCGCTCCTGTTTTTGCGCTTCCCGTACCGCCGCCACCAACACCCTTGCTTGAGCCTTTTGTTTGTCGTCGTCCCGCCTCATGTAAACCTTCTGTGCCTCCCTTAGCAATTCTTGGAGGCTTTTCTCTTGCCATATCTCTATTCTTTCTAGCTTTTTCCACATGTCCTCCCACGTTTTAGCAATAAATTGTGTTTTTAACAAAATAGCCCCAAGCAGAAAATTAGGGTCAGTGCCTGAATACATCTGGAGACTTTTTCTTAACCGTTCCAGCCATTTGGTAGGTGTTTCAACCCTCCCCTGGCATTCCCCCAATGCTTTACTGATGTTCTGCCCCTTTGGTACCGCCCCCTCAATTCCCTGTGTTACCATGTTCCTCAGCCCTATCATTTTGAGCCGATCCTCCTCCGACTGGGCATTCCATGATGGCCTCTGTTCAGGCCACCTCTCGGCCCCGCTCCCCCCACCCGGGGATTCCTGTGTTCCCAATCCGTTATTGCAGCCTGCCGTATCATGTCCCCTTCCTCGGTGTTGAACAACGACCTCAGAATGGTGCAGATAGCATCATATGAATAGATACCGTTCCCCAAAAACTCATCCAGCCTCTCCGCCACCCCCAGAGGGTCATCCATTAATTTCCCCGTTTCCCTTCTGAAGGCTCTTACGTCTCCCATATTGATAGGCACATTTACATGCCCAATGTCTCCGGGAGCGGTTGGTACTTCCCTTAGGGGTAGAGACCGGGTCTGTCCCCTTCCCCCTCACTATCACCATGGTTCTCCCTCCGCGTCTTGCGACGCGTCCTGCTGGCTGGAGGAGAGGCAGTTTCGCCGGCAGGGAGTGTGTGCCCGGGGCCGTCCGCCTGCTGTGGCACAGGCGGGGGCTGAGAGGGACCCGGCGGGTCCGGCACCGCCAGAGCCGGGGGCTGTATATTACACGGCGGTGCCTGTGCCTGTGCGGGTTGAGGCGGGTGATCCACTGGAGCGGGCACTGGGGGCTGGACCTGGTTTAGGTATGGGGGTGGAAGGTTGTCCAAGGGCTCCCAGGTCTCACGCTGATCTATGTTAACACCCTGAGTTCGGACCGGGAATAGCCTGACACCAGCATATTCCCACAATCTGGCATAGTCCAGCTCCTCCCCTTCTGGCCCGCTTTCTTCATATATACCATCGTATAAGGCCTGACACATTCTTGTATCAAATGTGCCAAACATGGGCCAAAACTGCTATTTCCCAATTTCCATGTTCCCCCATACCTCCACACAGTAATGTATCATCTTTTCCTTAGATTTCCTCCGTCTCTGGGGGCAGTGCTCCCAATGCTCCAAAATCCACCCCAATGGGCTTCCCCTTGGGATTTCTGGCAAACAGTCCTGCTGCCCTTTACCAGGTTTCCCCTGGGATTTTCCCTGAATTTTACTCTTTTTCTGCCCCATACCTCAACAAGCCTGCTTACCTTAATTCCTTTACCAAAGTCCTTGAATCCGTCCTGGATGATACTGAGGTTTTAGCCTGTCCCGATTGAATGTTACCAGCCTATCACTCACAGCAAACCGCTCTGTGGACCAGCAACTGGTGGTGAGCTCTCTTACCTTTTCCCCGGACTTCCAAAGTCCTGGACCAAAGAGGTTTACTGTTGTAGATGTCGGCGAACCCAATGGGAAGAACGATGATGTCCAACTCCACCTCAGAAGGCCGAACGATTTCTCCACCATAACTATGCTACAACACACCAATATGCTATATAAAAGAGGATACCAAACACTACATGCCACTTTCTCTAACCATCATATCTAACTCCTCACAACTCGTGACCCTGTTCTCCAGAGCCCAGACACAGGTGGATCCAATTGGCTGTCAGGCCCAAACAATCCACCATGATCCAACCAAGCGCTCACTCTGGGTAAACAATTCTCCAAACACATTCCACAAGAGAAAAACAAGGAGCAGAAATAGAAATTGTTTTCTCTTTCATTTCTCTCTGTGCATCTCAATAAAAAATCCTGAGAGAGAGAGAAATGTGCTTGCCACATATCACCGTTTTAGTATAAATTTAAAAATAATAAAATAAAAACTGTCTCTGCAATTCTTCTGCAGGGTCCTGCAAAAGAGAACAAACACATCTCAAGAAGTCCCCTCATCAATTTGCTAGTTATCAATCAAAAGCCAAATCAAATGCTGATGTGGAATGTTCAACGAGATCCTTTACCTGCAAACCATCTATCAAATCTCTAAAACAAAACTTACAACATAAAAACCCAAACAACAATTAAAAGAATGCTCAAATTTCAAGTCCAAACAACTGATTCTCGGGAGAAGGTGTCCATTGATTGGAAACGTTGATCTTGACATCCTCAAAAGTCCTTCTCAATGCTGAAACAGAGAACTGCTGAATCCTGAAACAAAACAACTGAAGGAAGTTCAAACAACAATTAAAAACCCATAAACAAAAACCAAATGTGACATCATATAATTATCTAATACCAAAACACTGAATGTCATCCCAGAGACTGCAACAACTGATAAAACCAACTCTGGGCTGATTGTCAACCATGCAAACATACCTTTCTTGTGCAAAAACCATCACCAAATTAAAAAAAACCTGAAAAAATCTCTGAAATGCCATGGCCAAAACTCTTAAATCAACCACTTTTTTTCTTGTTTTTTTGTCTTTGCAACCACCTCGATCTAATTAATCTTAAATCTAATTTTTTTTTTTGTTTTTTGGGTTTTTTTTTTTTTTTTTTTTAATCTCGGAATCAGAATGCCCAGCAAGTAGCAGGCTTTAAGACCCTGCGCAGCTGGCGGCCCCGGTCCATGCGGACGGAGCCAAGATCCCAAACCCGGCCGTGGGGCGCACGGGGCCCTCCGGCCGGGGGGCTGGACCAATCGGTCCCAGCCCGACCGGCGGGGCGGGATCTTCATCTTTACAGCCCGCCCCCACCACGCGGCCAGTGTCACGGCAAGTCTTCCGGCATTGTGTTCATCCCGCACCGCGCCTGGCCGTGGCCGCAGCCACAGCCTCTCAGGACGCGGTTGGCCCCGCTCCTCAAACGAGGGCATGGCACAAGAACTGCCCCAGGGCTCAGCAGAGAAGGTGTTTTTCCCAGAGAAATGTTGATTCTCAGGACCTGCGGCACGGTTGGGCCGGCACGCAGCTCTCTGACCCCTGGCCGCAGCACCCCCACGCTCTCCGGGCACAAGACCAGCGGCAGCATTCCCAGAACTCATCCCCCCCGCCCCCCAAACGTGAGCGGGAGGGGCGAGGGGCCTCGAGCTCCGGCGAGAAGCCCCCACCCAAGCAAGAATTGGACCAAGAAAAACACTGTTCCCCAGAAAGGCACTAAACTTCATAACTTTCACTTTCGCGGCAGCTGCTAGGAGCTGCCGAGGAGCGCCAGCAGCAGAGAACAGGCTGGGAGGGGACCCCGGGCTGATTGGAGACGGCGGGGTCCGCTCCAACGCGGCCCCAGGCTGCTGCTGCTCGCTGCTGTTGCTGTTGGCAGCGCCTGGCGACCCGGCGAAAGCCGCGGGAGGCGGCGGGGCAGCCGGGACCGGCGGGGCCGGCGCGGGGGCCGCTGCGGGCGGCGAGGCGCGCATCACAGCCGATGTCGGCGGCGGAGCCGGCGCGGGGAGGTCCTCGGCCGGCGCCGCAGGCTGGGGGTCTTCTATATCATCACAGCTCGCATCGGGAACAGGCTCCGAGCCGGCGAGCGGAACCACCGGCGCGGCGGAACCGACCGCTGTGGAGGGATCGGCCGCTGGCGCAGGGGGCGCAGCCGCCGCCGCGGGAGCGATGACGGGCAGTGCCGGAGGCGGGGCTGACAACTCCGAGGCAGGGGCCGGCGCGGGAGCCGGCGCAGGCGGCGTCTCCGCCCCTGCCGAGGTGGCTTCAGGCTGGCTCTCAGCGGCGGCTGTGTCTCCCAGCTCCGAATGGGCAGGAGGAGGAGGAGGAGGAGGAGGAGGAGGCACGGCTGCAGGCGGGGAAACCGGCGGGCGCAGCGGCGTCTCCGCCTCCGCCGGGAGCGGCCCCGCACCCTCCGAAGGGACGTGGAGGCGGGGCTCACACGCTGCAGGAGGAGGAGGTGGAGGAGGCTCCCTCTGCGCAAAAGCAGAAGAAAACTTCTGAGCCACGGACAAAGGCACTGCCCCCCCCCTTTTCGCGGGGGGGCACCTGCAGCAAAGGCTGGATTATCGGAAAAGGGGTCCATTTCTGGACTATCGGAAGAAGCTCTAAATAAACTTTCATGTATCGAAACGCCCAGAGATCTCGCATGATGCTTTGCCTGATGAGGAAATACAGGGATCTCCAAGCCTCTGTATTCAGGGAAAAAGCCAGATCCCCGAAAAAAAACACGACTGTCTGCATATTCAAGAAACTCCAAAAAATCATCATCAGGGATAGAAATTCCATTGACCCGAGCCAAATCTCTCCAGAGGGCAAGTATAGGGCCATGTACACAAGACAAACCAATGTCGAAATCTGCAGACATCTCTTCCCAAGGTTAAAGTCCACCCCAGATCAGGGTAGTACTATTATCAGAAAATCAGTACCTTTCAAAGGAAGGCAGAGGCGTCCAGTTACGGCAAACTGCTCGGGGCTGCACCTGGTCCTATAGAAAGGGTTCCCACGGCGTCTTACCTCCCCTATCCCTCCCAGGGACGTCGGACATGCCTTTTCAAGAGGTTTCACCTCCTTTCCTGTGTTAAATCACGGCTGTGGACTGATCCAGGTCCTGGTTCTTCATCCAACGTTCGGGGTCACCACTTGTAGATGTCGGCGAACCCAATGGGAAGAACGATGATGTCCAACTCCACCTCAGAAGGCCGAACGATTTCTCCACCATAACTATGCTACAACACACCAATATGCTATATAAAAGAGGATACCAAACACTACATGCCACTTTCTCTAACCATCATATCTAACTCCTCACAACTCGTGACCCTGTTCTCCAGAGCCCAGACACAGGTGGATCCGATTGGCTGTCAGGCCCAAACAATCCACCATGATCCAACCAAGCGCTCACTCTGGGTAAACAATTCTCCAAACACATTCCACAAGAGAAAAACAAGGAGCAGAAATAGAAATTGTTTTCTCTTTCATTTCTCTCTGTGCACCTCAATAAAAAATCCTGAGAGAGAGAGAAATGTGCTTGCCACAGTTTACCAGTTCTCAAACACCCGAGAACATACCCTCCCTCATCAATCTGCCCGTGATCGAACCCCTGAACTCCCTGAGTTGCACGCTTTACGCGTAAAATGAGATTTCCCCATTCCGTTTGCTTCCCCCGCAACCGACCACTTTCCTCGTGGAAGAGTGGAACTGCGATCGTCTTGGGGCCTCTCTCACCCCGTGACAATGTCACATCTCACACACACGCTCGATCACCCCTCACTCAACCATGCGATACTTACGGTCCTTTTTCCCGCGTGGATTCTTCATGCACGTAGATTTTTATGAGTGAAAAAAATTAACCGTGGCCTCGGAGATTCTGCTCTGAGTTCCCAAGAGCTCTGGGCCCGTTTTATCCCCCTTTTTTGATAGTGGCTCTGGCTCCGAATTCAAAATCTGTTTGGTTCTACGGGACTCCCCAGTGCCCTCCGGCCGTCAAAATTGGCAGGGTGCCGCCCAGAAAAAAAAGGGTTTCCCCAGACCCCCAAATCAGATCACATCAAGGCTCACCAAGATTGTTATAAATGAATGCTCCAATTTATTAATTTTAAAAAATGTATTTATTGGACCAAATAAAAATTTAAAGAATAACAATGAAAAGCCACTATCCAAAAAAAGGCAGTGCTGAACCCGGGTATCAGCACTTCGGTGAGACACAGGTTTGACCGCTACAGCAGAGGGTCCCCTATGCTTCACGCCGACTGTCCTGCCCGAGCAATTTTTATACGGTTTTTCTTGCCCGAGGCAGAGTCCCTTTTCTTCCTTTTTGGACTGCACATATTCAGGTGGAGTTCTTTCTCTGTGGCAAGTTGAACAAAACACGTCCGGAGAGTGATGAGCACCCATGATCGCATTCCCGGAATTCGGCATTGAGATGTATCTCCGCGATGGCTCCAGCTATCTCAATCTCAGATATTTATCGCGTATTCTTCGTCCCAGGTGTTCCTCAGACCGCCTTGATGGACGATCCATCTCTGGGCTGGCCAAGTTCATTTGATTGTAAATTAAGTTCTCCCTCCCTTGTCCAGGTGGTTTTGACATTGTGTTGCAATCTCTGTCACTGGCATGTGCGTTTTAAAACTTCTTATAAGAGTATATCTTAACAGTACATGACAATAAAATATACAACAATCTTCTTTGCACGGATTATCATATACATCTAGAACATCCTCATCTTTCCAAAATTCCTGTGCCTATTTAAGTCCAGCCTGGGATGGTGCCCCCATTTTTAGTTCAGTTCTGTAGCGATTTATCCCCAGCAATCCTGCTGACCACATCCATTTCAATGCTGCAAAAACCTAACTCTGGGCTGCAGTATGTGAATCATGCTCTGGTGTGTGAGGTGGCAGAGCACCAGAGGAGGCATTCTTCAGAAGGGACATTTGGTAGATTAGTGAAGTGACTGTCAGAACCCGGGCTCGTTCTTAGAACGCCTGCGCCACACCAGGAGTGCGGAACTGCCTCGGCAGGGGGATTTACCAGAGGCAGAACCTTTAGAGCCACTTGCTGGAAGGTGCCAGAAACAAGCCACAACAGG